>NW_015439871.1:86037-95240 GCF_001577835.2 Coturnix japonica | reverse complement strand
ACTCAACATGTTGACGAAAACCTCAGTTTTTTCACTTTCCAACCCCAATTTTTTGTCAAAAAAGAGCAAAATTTACCCCAATTCTGGCCAAAAAGGCAACATTTCAACTCAAAGTTATCAACACTGTGGAAGACTTCGTCATTTTTGACCTTTCTGCCCAAAATTTGGGTCCAAAAATGGAAATTTAACCCACAACTCAACGCGTTCACGAAAACCTCCATTTTTACAACTTCTGACCTCAATTTTGGGTCCAAAAAGAGCAAATTTCACACCAATTTGAGCCAAAAAAGCAACATTTCAACCCAGATTTGGCACCAGTGTGGACCACCCCACCACATTTGACCTTTTTGTCCCCAATTTTGGGTCAAAAAACAACAACTCAACGCGCTGACGAAAACCACCATTTTTATACCTTCCGACCCCAATTTTTTGCTCAAAAAGAGGTGATTTTGCCCCAAATTTGAACCAAAAAATTGACATTTCAACCCAATGTTGCCATCGCTATGAAAGACTCCATCATTTTTGACCCTCTTGCCTAAAATTTGGGTCAAAAAACACAGATTTTGCCCCCACTCAACACGTTGACGAAAACCTCCATTTTTACACCTTCCAACCTCAATTTTGGGTCCAAAAAGAGCAAATTTCACCCCAATTCTGGCCAAAAAGACAACATTTCAACTCAAAGTTATCAACACTGTGAAAGACTTCGTCATTTTTCACCTTTCTGCCAAAAATTTGGGTCAAAACACAACAACTCAACGCGCTGACGAAAACCGTCATTTTTAGACCTTCTGACCCCAATTTTTTTGCCCCAAAAGAGGTGATTTTGCCCCAATTTGAACAAAAAAATTGACATTTCAACCCAATGTTGCCATCGCTATGAAAGACTCCATCATTTTTGACCCTCTTGCCTAAAATTTGGGTCAAAAACCAGATTTTCCCACACGACTCAACGCATTGACAAAAATCTCCATTTTTTGACCTTCCAACCTCAATTTTGGGTCCAAAAAGAGCAAATTTCACCCCAATTTGGGCCAAAAAACCCAACATTTCAACCCAACATTATCAACATTGTAGATAACCCCATCATTATTGACTCTCCTGCCTAAAATTTGGGTCAAAAAACAGAGATTTTTGCCCCACTCAACAATGTTTGCACGAAAACCTTCGTTTTTTCACTTTCCAACCCCAATTTTTTGTCAAAAAAGAGCAAAATTTACCCCAATTCTGGCCAAAAAGACAACATTTCAACTCAAAGTTATCAACACTGTGAAAGACTTCGTCATTTTTCACCTTTCTGCCCAAAATTTGGGTTAAAAAACGACTCAACGCGCTGACGAAAACCTCCATTTTTCCACCTTCCGACCCCAATTTTTTGCCCAAAACGAGGCGATTTTGCCCCAAAATTCAATGCCATTTCACCTTCTCGAAGCCCTCCTTGCTGAGCGCGTCGTTCCAGCTCTTCATGAACTCCCCGGGGAATTTATCCTTACTGAAGACCCCGATGCGTTTCCCGGCCTTGCTGCCCCTCAAGGCCTCCAGCATCTTCTCAAAGTTGGCTTTGTTGCTCTCGTTCTGGGGGGAAAAAGGGCAAAATTGGGTCAAAAGCGGATTTCGGATGGTCTTAGGGTTGGTGTGGAGGAGGAGATTGGGGGAAAAGGTGGTGAAATCTGGACAGAAAGATATGAAAATCAATGGAAAGAGACACAAAAATCCAGCCCTCCCAGGAGCCAAAATTCAGCCAAAAAGACCCAAAATCTACACAAAAAATACACAAAATCCACCCAAAAAAGACCCAAAATCTACCCCGAAAAGGACACAAAAATATACCCCTGCCAGGACCCAAAATCCAATCAAAAAGGACCCAAAAATCCACCCCTAAAAGGACCTCAAATTTTAACCCTGCCAGGACCCAGAATCTACCCCAAAATCTACCCAAAATCCACCAAAAATATACCCAAAATCTGCTGAAAAGACCCAAAATCCACCCCCAAAAAGACCCCAAATTCACCCCCAAAAGGACCCAAAATCTGCTCAAAAAGACCCAAAATCTGCTCAATGGGACCCAAAAAATGGTCAAAAGACCCAAAATCCACCCAAAAAGACCCATAATCTGCTCAAAGTGACCCCAAAATCCACCCAAAAGGATCCAAAAATAAAAATATACCCCTGACAGGACCCAAAATCCACTCAAAAAGACCCCAAATCTGCTCAAAAGTACCCAAAAATCCACCCCCGAAAGGACCCAAAATCCACCCAAAAAAGACCCAAAATCTGCTGAAAGGACCCAAAATCCACCCCTAAAAGGACCCAAAAAGACCCAAACACCTAAAATCCACCCCAAAAACACCTAAAATCCACCCAAAAAAGACCCCAAATCCCCCCCCAAGCCCCCATGACCCACCTCCCGACCCAAAATTTGCCCCAAATCCCCCTTTTTCACCCCAAAAATCCCCATATCTTCCCATCTATTCTACCGCATCCAACCCAACATTCAACAACCTCAACCTCCATTTTACCCCATTCTACCCCAAAATCTCCCCCATAAACCCCCATGTTCCCACCCCAAGACCCCCATACCCACCCCATAACCCACCTCCCAACCCAAATTTGCCCAAAATCCCCCTTTTTCACCCCAAAAACCCCCATATCTTCCCATCTATTCTACCGCATCCAACCCAATGTTTGAAGATCTCAATCTCAGTTTCCCCCCATTCTACCCCAAAATGCCCCCCACAATCCCACCCCAAGACCCCATAACTATGTTCTATCCCCACCTTTTTGCCCAAAATCCCCCTTTTTCACCCCAAAACCTGACACCATCCAACCCACATCCAACCCAACATTCAACAACCTCAATCTCCATTTTACCCCATTCTACCCCAAAATCTCCCCCATAAGCCCCCATGTTCCCATCCCAAGACCCCCATACCCACCCCATAACCCACCTCCCAACCCAAATTTGCCCAAAATCCTCCTTTTTCACCCCAAAAACCCCCATATCTTCCCATCTATTCTACCGCATCCAACCTCATGTTTGAAGATCTCAATCTCCATTTTACCCCATTCTACCCCAAAATCCCCCCCAAAATCCCACCCCAAGACCCCATAACTATGTTCCAACCCCACCTTTTTGCCCAAAATCCCCCTTTTTCACCCCAAAAACCCCCATATCTTCCCATCTATTCTCCCGCATCCAACCCAACGTTTGAAGATCTCAATCTCAGTTTCCCCCCATTCTACCCCAAAATGCCCCCCACAATCCCACCCCAAGACCCCATAACTATGCTGTATCCCCACCTTTTTGCCCAAAATCCCCCTTTTTCACCCCAAAATCCCCCATATCTTCCCATATATCCTACCGCATCCAACCCAATGTTTGAAGATCTCAATCTCCATTTTACCCCATTTTACCCCAAAATCTCCCCCATAAACCCCCATGTTCCCACCCCAAGACCCCCATACTCACCCCATAACCCACCTCCCAACCCAAATTTGCCCAAAATCCCCCTTTTTCACCCCAAAAACCACCATTTCCTCCCACCGCATCCAACCCAACATTCAAAGACCTCAACCTCCATTTTACCCCATTCTACCCCAAAATCCCCCCCACAATCCCACCCCAAGACCCCATAACTATGTTGTATCCCCACCTTTTTGCCCAAAATCTCCCTTTTTCACCCCAAAATCTTACTTTTTCCCTGACGAGCAGCGTAATGGCCGGGACCCCGTTGGCCCCGTTCTCTTTATTGGCCGCCACTTGTTTTAGGAACTCGACCTTCTTACGGCTGGCCATGAACAGCACGCGCTCCTCGCAGAACAACATGATGGTGTCCGTCAGTTCATACCCAAAGAGCCATGTCTGTTTTGGGGTGAAAAACGGCGATTTTGGTTAAAAATGGGATAAAAACTGGGACTATAGGGACCCTAAAAGGGATGTATGGGGGTCTTATGGTTGGCCATGAACAGCACGCGCTCCTCGCAGAACAACATGATGGTGTCTGTTAGTTCATACCCAAAAAGCCATGTCTGTTTTGGGGTGAAAAACGGGGATTTTGGTTAAAGTGAGAAGAAAAAGAGGGACTATGGGAGGTCCTGGGGGGATTTGAGGGGTCCTAGGAAGGATTAATGGGGGTTTAATGGGGGATTGATGGGGGTTAAGGGATGGTGTTGGTCGTCTCGTAACCGAATAGCCACGTCTGTGTTTTGGGGTGAAAAAGGGGGATTTTGGGCAAAAATGGGATAAAAACTGGGAATATAGGGGTCCTAAAAGGGATATAAGGGGGTTTTGGGGGATTTAAGGGGGATATATGGGATTTTGGGGGTGTTTTAGGGGGGCTTCGGGGGTGGTGTCGGTCGTCTCGTAGCCAAACAGCCATGTCTGCATTTTGGGGCAAAAAAGTGAGATTTTGGTTAAAATGAGAACAAAAAGAGGGACTATGGGGAGTCTTCGAGGGGTCCTAGGGGGGTTAATGGGGGTTTAAGGGGGTTTATGGGGGTCTGGGGGGGATTTAAGGGGGTTTTATGGGGGTCCGGCTGGCCATGAACAGCACGCGCTCCTCGCAGAACAACATGATGGTGTCCGTCAGTTCATACCCAAAGAGCCATGTCTGTTTTGGGGTGAAAAAGGGCGATTTTGGTTAAAAATGGGTCATAAAGAGAGACTACGAGAGATCTCTGGGGGGTCTTTGCTGGTCTTAGGGGGTTCTGGGGGATTATATAAGGGATTGATGGAGGTGATAGGAATGGTGTCCGTCAGCTCGTAACCAAAGAGACAGATCTGTTTTGGGGTGAAAAATGGTGATTTTGGTTAAAATGAGACCAAAAACAGGGGCTATGGAGGGTCTTTGGGGGGTCTTAGGGGGATATAAGTGGGTTTTGGGGGGATTTAAGGGGTTTTCGGGGGAATTGATGGGGGTTTAGGGATGGTGTCTGTCAGCTCGTAACCGAACAACCACGTCTGTGTTTTGGGGTGAAAAATGGCGATTTTGGGCAAAAATGGGACATAAAGAGGGGCTATGGGGGCTCTTGGGGGATCTTGGGGGAATTAAATGTGGAAAATGTGTGTCAAAAAGGAAAAATTTGAGGAAAAAAAGGGGAATTTATGGTAAAAATGGGGGTGATTTCAGACCAAAATGGGGAAATTTAGGGCCAAAATGGGGAATTTGGGGCCCAAAATGGAGGAATCTGGAGTCAAAAGAAGGAAAATTTGAGGTGAAAAAGGGGAAATTTGGGGCAAAATGGGGGGATTTGGGGCCCAAAACAAGGAAAATTTGGGGCTAAAAAGGGGGAATTTGGGGCCAAAATGGATGAATTTAGGCCCAAAATGGTGGATATGGAGCCCAAAATGCGGCAATTTGGACCCAAAATTGATGAATTTAGGCCCAAAATGGGAAAATTTGGGGGCAAAAGAAGAAAATTTGGGCCCAAAATGGTGAATTTGGGCCCCAAACAAGGAAAATCTGGGGCCAAAACAGTCAAATTTAGGCCTAAAACTGACAAATTTAGGCCGTAAATGGGGGGGAATTTAGGCCCAAAATGGAAGATGTGGAGCCCAAAATGGCGGATATAGAGCCCAAAATGGAATTTCTAGCCTAAAACAGAGGAATTTGGGCCCAAAATGAATGAATTTAGACCCAAAATGGGGGAATTTGAGGCCAAAACGATCAAATTTAGGCCCCAAATGGACAAATTTAGGCCCCAAATGGGGGGGGAATTTAGGGCCAAAATGGCGGATATGGAACCCAAAATGGGGGAATTTAGGGTCCAAAACAGGGGAATTTGGTGCTATAAAGAGGGAGTTTGGAGCCAAAACAGACAAATTTAGACCCAAAATGAGAGAAATTTGGGTCAAAAATGCAGGAATTTGGGGCCAAAATGGTCAAATTTAGGCCCAAAATGGACAAATTTAGGCCTCAAATGGGGGGGGGGAATTTAGGCCCAAAATGGCAGATGTGGAGCCCAAAATGGGGGAATTTCAGGCCTAAAAAAGGGAAATTTGGGCCCAAAACAGAATTTCAGCCAAAACAAGAAAAATCTGGGGCTAAAAAGGAGGAATTTAGGCCCAAAATGAATGAATTTAGGCCCAAAATTGACAAATTTAGGCCTAAAATGGGGGGGAATTTAGGCCCAAAATGGCGGATATAGAGCCCAAAATGGGGGAAATTAGGGCCTAAAAAGGAGAATTTGGGGCCAAAAAAGGGGGAATTTGGAACAAAAATAGACAAATTTAGACTCAAAATGGGAGAAACTGGGATTCAAAATGGGGGAATTTGGGGCCAAAACGGTCAAATTTAGGCCCAAAATTGACAAATTTAGGCCTAAAATGGGGGGGAATTTAGGCCCAAAATGGCGGATGTGGAGCCCAAAATGGGGGAATTTCAGGCCTAAAAAAGGGGAATTTGGGCTCAAAACAGAATTTCAGCCAAAACAAGAAAAATTTGGGGCTAAAAAGGAGGAATTTGGGGCCAAAATGAATGAATTTAGGCCCAAAATTGACAAATCTAGGCCTAAAATGGGGGGGAATTTAGGCCCAAAATGGTGGATATAGAGCCCAAAATGGGGGAATTTCAGGCCTAAAAAAGGGGAATTTGGGCCCAAAACAGAATTTCAGCCAAAACAAGAAAAATTTGGGGCTAAAAAGGAGGAATTTGGGGGCCAAAATGAATAAATTTAGGCCCAAAATTGACAAATTTAGGCCTAAAATGGGGGAGAATTTAGGCCCAAAATGGCGGATGTGGAGCCCAAAATGGCGGATCTAGAGCCCCAAAACGGGGGAATTTCAGGCCCAAAACAGGAGAATTTGGGGCCAAAACAGATGAATTTGGGTATGTGTGTGAAGGTGGGGTTGGGCTGTAAGATTTTGGGTGAAATTATGTGGATTTTGGGTTTTTTTCCTACCTGTAAGGCCGTGGATTTGGCGTATACGATCTCCTCATCCACCCCAACAGCCACCACAATGGCGTCCACCGAGCCCAGCTCTTCCTCTCCTTTCTGGGGTAAAAAATGGCATTTTTGGGTCTTTCCACAACAACCTCAACCCCAGACCCAAAAAGGCCCCAATTCACCCCAAAATACCACCATTAAACCCCCATTAAATACCCATATAAGCCTTAAAACACCCCTCGATAACACCCCCCCCCCCCATGTCTTCCTTGCTTTTCTGAGGTAAAAAATGGCATTTTTGGGTCTTTCCACACCAACCTCAACCCCGGACCCAAAAAGGCCCCAATTTACCCCAAAATACCAGCATTAAACCCCCATTAAATACCCATATAAGCCTTAAAACACCCCTAGATAATACCCCCCCCCCATGTCTTCCTTGCTTTTCTGAGGTAAAAAATGGCATTTTTGGGTCTTTCCACACTAACCTCAACCCCAGACCCAAAAAGGCCCCAATTCACCCCAAAATACCACCATTAAACCCCCATTAAATACCCATATAAGCCTTAAAACACCCCTCTATAACAACCTCCCCCCCCCCAGGTCTTCCTTGCTTTTCTGAGGTAAAAAATGGCCTTTTTGGGTCTTTCCACACCAACCTCAACCCTAGACCCAAAAAGGCCCCAATTCACCCCAAAAAACCACCATTAAACCCCATTAAATACCCACATAAGCCTTAAAACACCCCTCGATAACAACCCCCCCCCAGGTCTTCCTCTCTTTTCTGGGGTAAAAAATGGTCTTTTTGGGTCTTTCCACACCAACCTCAACCCCAGACCCAAAAAGGCCCCAATTCACCCCAAAACACCACCTTAAACCCCCATTAAATACCCATATAAGCCTTAAAACACCCCTCGATAACACCCCCCCCCCCCAGGCCTTCCTTGCTTTTCTGAGGTAAAAAATGGCATTTTTGGGTCTTTCCACACCAACCTCAACCCCCAGACCCAAAAAGGCCCCAATTCACCCCAAAATACCCCCCTAAAACCCCACTAAGAGCCTCCCAGACCCCATTAAACTCCATTAAACCCCACAACCCCCCCCAAACCCCGTTATACCCCATTAAAACCCCTTTAAGATCCTCCCAAACCCCATTAAACCCCATTAAACCCCATTATACCCCAAATTAAACCCCATTATACCCCATTAAACCCCATTAAACCCCATTATACCCCATTAAACCCCTTTAAGACCCTCCCAAACCCCATTATACCCCATTAAACCCCATTAAGACCCCACAAAACCCCATTATACCCCATTAAAACCCCTTAAGACCCTCCCAAACCCCACTAAACCCCATTAAACCCCATTAAGACCATCCCAAACCCCATTAAACCCCATTATACCCCATTAAACCCCATTAAGCCCCACTATAACCCAAATAAACCCCATTATTCCCCCACAATCCCAATTATACCCCTCCTAAACCCCATTATACCCCATTAAAACCCCTTTAAGACCCTCCCAAACCCCATTAAACCCCATTATACCCCATTAAACCCCATTAACCCCCCATAGAGCCCCATTAAACCCCATTAACCCCCATTAAAACTCCTCAAGCCCCTTTAAGACCCTCCCAGACCCCACTAAACCCCATTATACCCCATTATATCCCAAATAGACCCCATTAAACCCCCTCTACACCCCACTAACCCCATTAAACCCCCATTACCCCTCATTAAACCCCATAACCCCCCATAGAGCCCCCATTACACCCCCTTAAACCCCCATACACCCCATTACCCCCATTACATTCCCTTATACCCCATTATACCCCACTATACCCCACATAAACCCCATTATACCCCACATAAACCCCACATAAACCCCATTATACCCCATTACACCCCACATAAACCCCATTATACCCCACATAAACCCCATTATACCCCATATAAACCCCATTATACCCCACATACACCCCATTATACCCCACATATACCCCATTATACCCCACATATACCCCATTATACCCCACATATACCCCATATAAACCCCATTATACCCCATATAAACCCCATTATACCCCACATAAACCCCATTATACCCCACATAAACCCCATTAAACCCCACATAAACCCCATTTAACCCCACTATACCCCACATAAACCCCATTATACCCCACTATACCCCACATAAACCCCATTATACCCCACATAAACCCCATTATACCCCACATAAACCCCATTATACCCCATTATACCCCACATAAACCCCATTATACCCCATTAAACCCCATTACCCCCCATTAAATCCTATTA
>NW_015439871.1:83332-84661 GCF_001577835.2 Coturnix japonica | reverse complement strand
ATACCCCATAGAGTCCCCATTAAACCCCACAGAGCCCCACTAAACCCCATAGAGCCCCCATTAAGCCCCACAGAGCCCCATTAAGCCCCATAGAGCCCCATTACCCCCCATTAAACCCCATAGAGCCCCCATTAAACCCCATAACACCCTATAGACCCCATTAAACCTCATTATACCCCATTATACCCCATAGAGCCCCCATTACCCCCCATACAGCCCCCATTAACTCCCATTAAACCCTATATAAACCCCATAGAGCCCCATAGATCCCATTAACTCCCATTAAACCCCATAGACCCCCATAGAGCCCCATTAAAACCCCACTAGGCCGCATTAAACCCCATAGAGCCCCATTAAAACCCCATAGAGCCCCCATATACCCCATTAAACCCCATTATACCCCACTACCCCCCTCCAAACCCCCATTAAACCCCATTATCCCCTATTACAACCAATTACCCCCCATTAAACCCCATAGAGCCCCATTACACCCCATTACCCCCCATTAAACCCCATAGAGCCCCCATTACCCCCCATTAAAACCCCACAGAGCCCCCATTAAACCCCATTACCACCCATTAAACCCCATAGAGCCCCCATTACCCCCCATTAAGCCCCATAGAGCCCATATTAAACCCTATAGAGCCCATTAAACCCCATAGAGCCCCCATTAAACCCCATTACCCCCCATTAAACCCCATTAAACCCCATAGAGCCCCCATTACCCCCTACAACCCCCCATTAAACCCCACAGACCCACATAGATCCCCCATTAAGCCCCATAGATCCCATTAAACCCCATTAAACCCCATTACCCCCCATTAAACCCCATAGACCCCCATTATAACCCCCATTAAACCCCATAGAGCCCCATTACCCCCTCTAAACCCCATTAAACCGCATAGAGCCCCATTACCCCCTCTAAACCCCATTAAACCCCATAGAGCCCCATTACCCCCCATAGAGCCCCACTAAACCCCACAGAGCCCCCATTAAGCCCCATAGAGCCCATTATAACCCCCATTAAACCCCATAGACCCCCATAGAGCCCCATTAAACCCCATAGAGCCCCATTACCCCCCATTAAACCCCATAGAGCCCCCATTAAACCCCATTAAACCCCATTACCCCCCACTAAACCCTATATAAACCCCATTACCCCCCATAGAGCCCCATAGACCCCCATTAAACCCCATAGACCCAGATAGAGCCCCCATTACCTGCCATAGAGCCCCATTAAACCCCATAGAGCCCCATAGAGCCCCATTAAACCCCATAGAGCCCCATAGAGCCTTATAGAGCCCCACAGACCCCCATTATAACCCCCAT
>NW_015439871.1:76007-78245 GCF_001577835.2 Coturnix japonica | reverse complement strand
AAACCCATAGAGCCCATTAAACCCATAGAGCCCGATTAAACCCATTAAACCCCATAGAGCCCCATTATAACCCCCATTAAACCATAGAGCCCAATTAAACCCATAGAGCCCCATTGAAAACCCCATTACCCCCCTTCTAAGTCCTATACCCCATTAACCGCATAAGAGCCCCAATTACCCCGATAGATGCCCCATTACCCCCATTAAGCCCCGTAGACCACACGAGGAGTCCCCCTTAAACCCCATTACCTCCTCCATTAAGCCCCATAGACCTTATGATGCCATAGACGCCCATTACCCCCCATTATAACCATAGAGGCCCATGAGACTCCATATCAGCCCTCATTAAACCCTTAAACCCATAATGCCCCATTAAACCCCATAGAGCCCATTATAACACCCATTAAACCCCATAGAGCCCATTAAACCCCATAGAGCCCCCATTAAAAACCCATTACCCTCTAGTCCCCTTTACCCCCATTTAACCCCACCAGAGCCCCCATTTAAACCCCTAGAAGCCCATTCACCCCTCTAAGCCCACAGAGCCCATTACCCCCTATAGAACCCCATTAAACCCCCATTAAACCCCATTAAACCCCATAGAGCCCCATTAAACCCCATAGAGCCCCATTACCCCCCATTAAACCCCATAGACCCCCATTATACCCCCATTAAACCAGGCCTCATTACCTGCCATGCCGCGTAGAGCCTCCGTACCCGGCGGTAATACGCCTCTCGATCGAGGCTGAGCGCCATCGGGGGGGTCCCCTCACCTTTATTTCCCCTTTTATTTCCCCTTTATTTCCTATTAATTTCCCTTTTATTTCCTATTTCCTTCCTCCTTCCTCCTCCTCCTTCCTCCCTCCTCCTCCTCCTCACGGCGACCCCGGAAGTTCTTCGGCCGGCGCGCGAGTAACGTACGGCACTTCCGCTTCCGGGTTGCGAGCGGCTAAAGGCGGGAAACGGCAACACTTCCGGGTTTGCGCGGGGGGCGCATGCGCAGATGTTACGGCCGCCATGTTGGTGCTACAGAGCATGCGCACTGGGCCCGTACAGTTAAACAATATGGCGCCGATATCTGCGCATGCGCGATGGGACCGTGGAGTGAACCAATATGGCGACGATAAGATCTGCGCATGCGCGCTGGACCTACAGATTACAAACAATATGGCGGTGATGACAAATGCGCATGCGCAATGGGACCATGTAAAATTCAATATGGCGGCGATGATATCTGCGCATGCGCAATGAAGACATAGAGGAATAATATGGCGGCGATTCTAACTGCGCATGCGCAGTGGGCCCACATTAAACCAATATGGCGGCGATGATAACTGCGCATGCGCAATAATTCCGTATAGTTAATATGGCGGCGATAATACCTGCGCATGCGCACCGGGCCCGTATTATATTTAACCCTTTTTATCACCAAATTGAAGGATAAAAGTGGCACAAAAAGCGGTTTTTAAACAGAAAATAACCGTTAATAGAGAAAATGGTGGGGAAATGCGGCTAAAAGTGCGGAAAGGTGATTTGGAAGCAATGGAAATGCTCGCATTGAGTTTAAATGGGGATTGAGTCCCCAAAAATGGGATTTATGAGCTAAAAATGAGCTGAAATCGTTTTTCTAAGGAGGAAAAATGGGATTTGAGGGCGAAAAGAGGCGAAATTAGGGATTTTTGGGGGTAAAAATGGTATTAAATGGTAATAGAGACTCAGGTGGGTTTTCAACCCTATTTTTATGGAAAAATAGACATTTAAGGGGATAAATGGACGTAAAGAGGCGCTATTTGGAAGCTAAGAAGGAAAAAAATGGGTATTTTTAAGTAAAAATAAGGAAAACATGGGTTTAAAGCTCTGAGGCGCCGTGCGCATGCGCAGAACCACCGACAAAGAGCGGGCGGAAGTAGGCCGCGTTCAGAACGGAAGTGACGTCAGAGCGCTGGCGGAAGTGGCGGCATAGCGTCCGCCATTTTGTCTCCCCACCCACCCGCGCATGCGCAGTCCCCACTTTGAAGCCCGCGCCGTCCGCCATTTTGTCTCCCCCCCCACCACCACATAAAAAACCACCACAGAACGAGCCCCGAAATCGCGTCGTTTCTCCTCATTTTATTAAAAAAAAGAAAGAAAAAACCACCGAAAGAAAAACAAAACACCGAGTCCCAACCCCCCCCTCGCGATTTCTCCCCATTTTTGTCCCAAAATCGCAGTTTTTCGACCCAAAAAACCCCCTTTATT
>NW_015439871.1:72632-73785 GCF_001577835.2 Coturnix japonica | reverse complement strand
CCCCCCCCTCCCCCCCCGAGTTTAACATATATAATATAATACGACCCCCCCCCCTCCTCAGAATTTCCCCCCTTAAACTCCCCATTTTAGCCCATTTTAACCCAATTTTTCACCAATTTTCCCATTTTCCTCCCAAAAAATTACCCCAAAAATAGACATTTTCCCCCAAAAATCCCCATTTTGGCCCATTTTAACCCAATTTTTCCCCATTTCCCCCCAATTTTACCTCAGAATAACCCCCAAAAATGCCCATTTTCCCACCAATTTCCCCCTTTAAACTCCCCATTTTTGTCCATTTTAAACCAATTTTTTACCAATTTTCCCACTTTTTCCCCCAAAATAACCCCAAAAATGGACATTTTACCTTAAAAATCCCCATTTTTGCCCATTTTAAGCCAATTTTTCCCATTTTACCCCAAATTTTACCTCAGAATAACCACCAAAAATTGACCTTTTCCCTTCAACTTCCCCCTTGTGAACTCCCCATTTTTGCCCTTTTTTCACCAATTTTCACCAAATTTTCCCCATTTTTTCCTCCAAAAATGGACATTTTTCCCTCCACTCCCCATTTTTACCCCCATTTTGCCCCAAATTTGCCCTTTTTCACCCCAAAATTTACCTTTTTCCGCTGCCATTTGTGCGGCTCCCGGCGCTCATCCGCCATCTTGGATTGTGAGGAAAGGGGGGGGGGGGGGGGCAAAAAAAAGGTAATTAATGGAAATTAAGGATTAAAAATGGGGGTTTTTGGTTAAAAATGGGTTAAAATGGGGAATTTTGGGGGAAATAGGGGGAAAATGTTCATCTTTGGGGTTATTTTGGGTTGAAAAGTGGGAAAATTGGTTAAAAATGGGCAAAAAATGGGCAAAAATGGGGAGTTTAAGAAGGGAAAATGGGCATTTTTGGGGGAGAAATTGGGGGAATAAAGGCAAAATTTGGGCTAAAATGGGGATTTTGGGTGGGAATTGAGGGGAAAATGTCCATTTTTGGGGTTATTTTGGGGGGAAAAATGGGAAAATTGGTGAAAAATTGGTGAAAATTTGACAAAAATGGGGAGTTTAAGGGGGGAAATTGGGGGGAAAATGGGCATTTTTGGGGGTTATTCTGAGGTAAAATTTGGGGTAAAAGGGGAAAATTTGGGCTAAAATGGGCCAAA
>NW_015439871.1:64496-70862 GCF_001577835.2 Coturnix japonica | reverse complement strand
TCAGTTTAAATGGAGCCTGGAATTAATTGGGGGCGGGTGGATTAATTTTAATTATAATTAGTAATTAATTAAGTTAATTAAGGATGTGGGTTAATATGGGGTTGATTATTTGGGGGGGGGGTTAAATGGAAGGTGGGGGTGGGGGTAAATGGGAAGCCTGCAAATTACATGGGGGGTGTGGCGGGAATTAATTAAGTGTTAATGTAGTGTTAAATTAATTTAGTAATTAGGATTTTAATAATAGGATGTGGTTAATGGGGGAGGGGCTGAATTGGGGGGGGGGGTGTAAAAATGGGGTGGGGTATGTGGAGGGGTGTTAAATGGAAAGCCTGAAATTAATGAGGGGATAATTAATTAATTGTTAATTAGTAATTAATAATTAATTAAGTAATTAATAGGATGTGGAGTTAATGGGAGTTGGATTTATTGGGGGAGCGGTGATATTGGGGGGGGCGTGAATGATGAGCCTTGAATTAATGGGGGGGTGTAATTAATTAATTGTTAATTAGTTATTAAATGATTAATTAAGATAATTCAATTAGGGGGATGATGGGGTTAATAGGGGGTAGGATTTTTTGGGGGAGGGTGATTAAATGGGGGGGGGGCGGTAAAATGGGAGCCTGTAATTAGTGGGAGGGGTTAATTAAATGGGATGTTAATTTAATAGGTTTTAATTAATAGGTTGTTAATTAATGGGATATTAGATTAACTTGGATATTAATTAATGGGGTGTTAATAATGGGGTGTGATTAAGGGGGCGGTCATAAAATGGGGGGGGATTAAATGGGGGTAAATCGGGGGCCTGAAAATTAATGAGGGGCAGGTAATTAATTAAGTGTTAATTAGTAATAATAATTAAGTTAATTAAGGGAATTAATAATAGGAATGTTGGGTTAATGGGGGGATGTTTATTGGGGGTGATTAAATGGGGGGGTGGGAGTTTAATGGGAGCTCGAGTTAATGAGGGGGTATTACATTACAGTGTTATAGTAATTAATTATTAATAAGTAATTAATAGGATATGGAGTTAATGGGGGGGTGGTTTATTTGGGGGGTTATAAATGGGGGGAGGGGGGGGTAAATGGGGAGCCTGAAATTAAAGGAGGGGGGGGGGGTTCAGTGAATTAATTGTTAATTAGTAATTCATAATTAATAGTTAATTTAAGGCATTAATAATAGGATGTGGGTTAATGGGGTGGGGGGTTATTGGGGGGGTGATAAATGAGGGAATGGGAGTTGTAATTAATGGGGGGGGTTAATTAATGGAGATGTTAAATAAAGGGTAGTTAAAATGTAGATTAATGGGGGGGGTCTCTATTTAATGGGGGCCCATAATATTATGGGGGGGGTCTCATATTAATTAGGGGGGGGGCATAGTAAAGGGGGGGGTCCCTAATAATGCGGGGGGTCTCTATATGTAATTGGGGGGGCCATAAAGTTAAAGGGGGGGGGATCCTAATTAAATGGGGTCTCCAATTTAATATAATGGGGAAATCCTAATTAATTGGGGGGGGTCTCGAATATTTAATTTAATGGGGGATCCTAATTAATGGGGGGGGATCTCAATATTATGGGGTGGTCTCTTTAATTAATGGGGGTCTCATATTATAATAAGGGGGGCGGTTCTAATTGGGGGCCCATAATATTAATGGGTTACAGGTCTCTAAGATATGGTGGAATGGGGGGGAGTCTCTATATTAAGTTAAGGGGGCAGCTAATTAATGGGTGTGGGATTTCCTAATGTAAGGGGGGGGTCTCTATATAATCTAGGGGGGGCCATAATTAAAGGGGGGAGTCTCTTATTAATTAATGGGGGGGGGGTTCAATAGGGGGGGCCCGATAGATATTTAATGGGGGGGGAGTCGATATTAATGGGGGGGGACTCTATATTAATGGAGGGGGTCCTAATTAATGGTTCTCTATATTAATTAATGGGGGGTCCTAATTAATGGGGGGGTCTCTATTATTAATGGGGGGTCATAATATTAATGGGGGGGGGCTCTATATGTAATTGGTGGCAATAATTAAAGGGGGGGTCCTAATTTCATGGCGGGGGGTCTCTATATTAATTGGGGGGGGTCGCTAATTAAGGGGGGTCTCTATTATAATTGGGGGGGTTCCTAATTAATGGGGGGGGGGTCTCAATAGGGGGGAACCCATAATATTAATGGGGGGGTCTTTATATTAATGGGGGGGGTGATTCTTATTATAATTAGGGCGGGGCCATAATTAATGGGGGGGTCCTAATAATGGGGGGGTCTCTATATTAATTAATGGGGGGTCCTAACTAAGTGGGGGGTTCGATATTAATAATGGGGGGTCCTAATTAAAATGGGGGGGGTCTCTATATTATAGGGTGGGTCTCTTAATGGGAGGGGGGCCCATAATATTAATGGGGGGGGTCTATATTAATGGGGGGGGGTTCATATTAATAGGGGGGGCCATTAATTAAGGGGGGTCCTAATTAATGGGGTTCTATATTAATTAGGGGGGCCATAATTAAAGGGGGTTCTCTATATTAAATTAATGGGGGTCCTAAATTAATTAGGGGGGGTTCAATTAGGGGGGCCCATAATATTAATGGGGGGGGGGTCTCAATATTAATTAGGGGGGTCCTAATTAATGGGGGGGTCTAATTAATAGGGGGGGGGTCTTATTAATTAGGGGGGCCATAATTGATGGCGGGTGTCTAATTAATGGGGGGGGTCTCTATATGGTAATAGGCGTGGGGTCTCTAATGGGGTGGGGGCCATCATATTAATTGGGGGGGGGTCTCCTATATTAATGGGGGGGTCCCCATCTAATTAATAATAATTAAGTAATTAATGTAACCCCCACCCCTTCTTTAATTGTCTCTAATGGGGGGGTCATTAATTAGAATGTGGGGGGGTCTAATTATAATAGGGGGGGCATAATTAATGGGGGGTCCTAATGTAATGGGGTCGCTATACTTAATTAATTAGGGGGTCCTAATTAATGTGGGGGGTGTCTCCAATGGGGAGGGGGCCATAATATTAATGGGGGGGGTCTGAATATTAATGGGGGGGGTCTTCTTAATTAATGGGGGGGTCCTAATTAATTGAACTGGGGGTCTCAATATTAATTATGGGGGGTCCTATTATTGAGGGGGCTCAATATTAATTAATGGGGGGTTCCTAATTACATGGGGGGGCTCTATATTAATTGGGGGTCTAATCTGAATGGGGGGGGTCTATATTAAGTAAATGGGGGGTCTATTAATGGGGGGGGGTCTCAATAGGGGGGACCCATAATAATAATGGGGGGGTCTAATACTAATGGGGGGGTCTCTATATTAATGTGGGGGTCCTAATTAATTGACGGGTCTCAATATTAATTAATGGGGGGGTTCCTAATTAATTGGGGGGGTCTCTATATTTAATTAATGGGGGGGTCCTAATTTAATGGTGGGGGTCTCTATATTATAGGGGGGTCTTAATGGGGGGGGGGGCATAATTAATGGGTCCTAATAATGGGGGGGGGTCTCTATGATTAAATGGGGGGCCATATATAATACGGTGTTAATTAAGATTAATTGGGAGGGGTCTCTTTATTAATGCGGTCTCTAATGGGGGGGGTTCGCATATTAAATTAATGGGGGTCCTAATTTAATGGGGGGGTCTCAATAGGGAGCGGGGTGGGGTCTTATGGCGGTGGGGCCATAATATTAATGGGGGTCTCTATATTAATGGGAGGGGTTCCAACATAATTAATTAATTAAAGTAATTTAATTAACCCCCCACCCCCTCTTTAATTGTTCTCTAATTTGGGGGGGGGGCCCATATATCAGATGGGGGGGGAGTCTATATTAATGGGGGGGGTCTCTATATTAATGGGGGGAGGGGGTCAGCCACCTAATATATGAATTAACTAATTAATTAATATTACTTAATTTAATTAACATTCACTAATTAATTAGCCACTTAACCTCCACCAGTTTCTTTGCATTGGCTTTTCATTTTGGGGGGGTCCAGCAGAATTGGGGGGTCCGGGAGGGTCCTTGGGTTGAAATGGGAGGGTGGGGGGGGTGATGGCTGGTCGGGAATGCGCCCCGCCCCAAATCGAGTGCGTCTGGAACGCTAGTGTCAGGCCTTGCCTCCTTGAAGGTAATTGAGGGGGTTAATTAATGGTTAATAATTAATTGATGGTTAATTAATGAGGTAATTAGTTAATGGGGGGGTTGATGAAGGGATTCTTGAGAACAAAATGGTCATTTACCCATAGGGACCACATTATAAAACCCCTAATCCCATAGGACCCCATTATACCCCATAGACCCACATTATACCATTAGGGAACCCCATTATACCCCATAGACCCCCAGTATATCCCATAGACCCCCATTATGTATCCCATAGACCCCATTATATCCATAGACCCATTATATCCATAGGACCCCATTATATCGCAATAGACCACCATTCATACCCCATAGAACCCCATTATATCCATAGACCCCATTATACCCCATAGACCCCATTATACCCCATAGACCCCATTATATAGGCCCCCCCAAAAAGGGCCCAAAAATGGCCATAAATGGCCCCAAAATGGCCCCAAAAAAGCCATAAATGACCCCAAAAATGATCCTAAAAGACCCAAAATCACCCAAAATGGCCCCAAAATGGCCATAAATGGCCCAAAATCACCCAAAATGGCCCCAAAAATGACCATAATTGACCCCAAAATGGCCCAAAATGGCCCCAAAAATGACCATAATTGACCCCAAAATGGCCCAAAATAGCCATAAATGACCCCAAAAAAGTCATAAATGGCCATAAACGACCCCAAAATGGCCATAAATGACCCCAAAAAAGCCATAAATGACCCCAAAATGACCCCAAAATGGCCATAAATGACCCCAAAAAGTCATAAATGACCCCAAAAAGGCCCCAAAAATGACGCCAAAATGGCCATAAATGACCCTAAAAGACCCAAAATCACCCCAAAATCACCCAAAATGGCCCCAAAATGACCCCAAAAAGGCCCCAAATGACCCAAAAAATGACCATAAATGGGCATAAATGACCCCAAAATCACCCAAAAAGACCCCAAAATGCCATAAATGACCCCAAAATGACCCAAAAAAGTCATAAATGATCCCAAAATGGCCCAGAAATGACCATAATTGACCCTAAAATCACCCAAAATAGACATAAATGACCCCAAAACAACCCCAAAATGACCATAAATGACCCCAAAAAGACCCCAAAAAAGCCATAAATGGCCCCAAAATGACCCAAAAACACCCAAAATGGCCCCAAAATGGCCCCAAAAAAGCCATAAATGGCCCCAAAATGACCCCAAAAATGACCATAAATGACCCCAAAAGGCCCCAAAATGGCCATAAATGACCCCAAAATGGTCATAAATGACCCCAAAAAGACCCCAAATCACCCCAAATTAAGCCAAAAATGACCATAATTGACCCTAAAATGGCCCAAAATGGCCATAAATGACCCCAAAATGAAGCCAAAAAGGCCCAAAATGACCCCAAAATGGCCATAAATGACCCCAAAAAGACCCCAAAAAAGCCATAAATGACGCCAAAATGGCCATAAATGACCCCAAAAAGGCCATAAATGACCTAAAAATGGCCATAAATGACCCCAAAAAAGCCATAAATTACCCCCAAAATGGCCATAAATGACCCCAAAAATGACCCTAAAAGTCCCAAAATGACCCAAAATAGCCATGAATGACCCCAAAAAAAGCCATAAAGTACCCCAAAATGACCCTAAAAAGGCCCAAAATGACCCAAAATAGCCACAAATGACCCCAAAAAAGCCATAAATGACCCCAAAAATGGCCCTAAATTACCCCAAAAAGGCCCGAAATCACCCCAAAAATGACCCGAAATGACCAAAAATGACCCAAAAAGGCCCCAAATCACCCCAAAATGACCCAAAAAAGCCTAAAATTCCCCCAAAACGGCCCCAAAAAGGCCTAAATTGACCCCAAAAATGACCCATAAATTACCATACATTACCATATATTACCATAAATTACCATAAAATACCATAAATTAACCCCTTAACTCCCATTTGGGGGAGGGGGGGGGCCCCAAAATGGCCCTAAATTACCCCAAAAATGACCCCAAAATGACCTAAAAAGACCCAAAATAGCCATAAATGACCCCAAAAAAGCCAAAAACGACCTCAAAAATGACCTAAAATGACCCAAAATCGCCCAAATTAGCCCCAAAACTCACGTCTTTGATCTGCACCGTTGGGGGGGGGGTGGCCCCAAAATGGCTCTAAATGACCCCAAAAATGACCCCAAAACCACCCAAAAAGACCCAAAATAGCCATAAATGACCCCAAAAAAGCCAAAAACGGCCTCAAAAAT
>NW_015439871.1:59933-63656 GCF_001577835.2 Coturnix japonica | reverse complement strand
ATAAATGACCCCAAAAAAGCCAAAAACGGCCTCAAAAATGACCCAAAATGACCCAAAATCGCCCAAATTAGCCCCAAAACTCACGTCTTTGATCTGCACCGTGCGGGGGGGGGGGTGGCCCCAAAATGGCTCTAAATTACCCCAAAAATGACCCCAAAATGACCCGAAAAGACCCAAAATAGCCATAAATGACCCCAAAAAACCCAAAAATGGCCTCAAAAATAACCTAAAATGACCCAAAATCGCCCAAATTAGCCCCAAAACTCACGTCTTTGATCTGCACCGTTGGGGGGGGATGGCCCCAAAATGGCCCCAAATGACCCCAAAAATGACCCCAAAACCACCCAAAAAGACCCAAAATAGCCATAAATGACTCCAAAAAAGCCAAAAACGGCCTCAAAAATGACCCAAAATCGCCATAATTAGCCCCAAAACTCACATCTTTGATCTGCACCGTGAACTCCTTCCCTGGTGGAGGGAGCATCCCAAAATGGCCCCAAATGACCCCAAAAATGACCCCAAAATCACCCAAAAAGACCCAAAATAGCCATAAATGACCCCAAAAAAGCCAAAAATGACCTCAAAAATGACCTAAAATGACCCAAAATCGCCATAATTAGCCCCAAAACTCATGTCTTTGATCTGCACTGTGCGGGGGGGGGGTGGCCCCAAAATGGCCCCAAATGGCCCCAAAAATGACCCCAAAATGACCCAAAAAGACCCAAAATAGCCATAAAAGACCCCAAAAAAACCAAAAATGACCTCAAAAATGACCTAAAATGACCCAAAATCGCCATAATTAGCCCCAAAACTCACGTCTTTGATCTGCACCGTTGGGGGGGGGTGGCCCCAAAATGGCCCCAAATGACCCCAAAAATGACCCCAAAACCACCCAAAAAGACCCAAAATAGCCATAAATGACCCCAAAAAAGCCAAAAACGGCCTCAAAAATGACCCAAAATGACCCAAAATCGCCCAAATTAGCCCCAAAACTCACGTCTTTGATCTAGACCTTTGGGGGGGGTGGCCCCAAAATAGCTCTAAATTACCCCAAAAATGAGGCTAAAATGACCCGAAAAGACCCAAAATAGCCATAAATGACCCCAAAAAACCCAAAAATGACCTCAAAAATGACCTAAAATGACCCAAAATCGCCCAAATTAGCCCCAAAACTCACGTCTTTGATCAGCACCGTGCGGGGGGGGGTGGCCCAAAATGGCTCTAAATTACCCCAAAAATGAGGCTAAAATGACCCAAAAAGTGCCCAAATAGCCATAAATGACCCCAAAAAACCCAAAAACGACCTCAAAAATGACCCAAAATGACCCAAAATCACCCAAATTAGCCCCAAAACTCACGTCTTTGATCTAGACTGTGAGGGGGGGGTGGCCCCAAAATGGTTCTAAATTACCCCAAAAATGAGGCTAAAATGACCCAAAAAGACCCAAAATAGCCATAAATGACCCCAAAAAAGCCAAAAACGACCTCAAAAATGACCTAAAATGACCCAAAATCGCCATAATTAGCCCCAAAACTCACGTCTTTGATCTGCACCCTGAACTCCTTCCCTGGTGGAGGGGGCATCCCAAAATGGCCCCAAATGACCCCAAAAACGACCCCAAAATCACCCCAAAAGACCCAAAATAGCCATAAATGACCCCAAAAAACCCAAAAATGGCCTCAAAAATAACCTAAAATGACCCAAAATCGCACAAATTAGCCCCAAAACTCACGTCTTTGATCTGCACCGTGGGGGGGGGGTGGCCTCAAAATGGCCCGAAATGACCCCAAAAATGACCCCAAAATGACCCAAAAAGACCCAAAATAGCCATAAATGACCCCAAAAAAGCCAAAAATGGCCTCAGAAATGACCTAAAATGACCCAAAATCGCCCAAATTAGCCCCAAAACTCATGTCTTTGATCTGCACCGTGAACTCCTTCCCTTTTGGGGGGGGGCATCCTAAATGGCCCCAAATGACCACAAAAATCACCGAAAATGGCCCCAAAAAGACCCAAAATAGCCATAAATGACCCCAAAAAACCCAAAAACGGCCTCAAAAATGACCTAAAATGACCCAAAATCGCCCAAATTAGCCCCAAAACTCACGTCTTTGATCTGCACCGTATGAGGGGGGGTGGCCCCAAAATGGCACCGAATTACCCCAAAAATGACCCCAAAATGACCCAGAAAGACCCAAAATAGCCATAAAAGACCCCAAAAAACCCAAAAATGACCTCAAAAATGACACAAAATGACCCAAAATCGCCCAAATTAGCCCCAAAACTCACGTCTTTGATCTGCACCGTGCGGGGGGGGGTGGCCCCAAAATGGCCCTAAATTACCCCAAAAATGAGGCTAAAATCACCCGAAATGACCAAAAATAGCCATAAAAGACCCCAAAAAACCCAAAAATGACGTCAAAAATGACCCAAAATGACCCAAAATCGCCCAAATTAGCCCCAAAACTCACGTCTTTGATCTGAACCGTGAACTCCTTCCCTGGTGGGGGGGGTCTGAGCCGGGTGTAGGTGGGTGGGGGAGGGGCGGGGTCGTTATGGTAATGAGCTCCCGGCGGGCTCTCGTGCCATTGGCCGGTGAGGATCACGTGACAGATCTGCTCCAATCGGCGAATCAGGGCTCGTTCCTGAGGATTGAATATTCATGAGGCGTTAATTACATATTCATGAGTCTATTTGGGGGCTGGGTGGGGTGTTTAAGGTTAATGGGGGTGGGTGGGTTGAATGAATATTCATGAGCTGTTAATTAAATATTCATGAGCTGGTGGGCTGGGTCAAGGTTAATGGGGTTGGGGGGTTAAATGAATATTCATGAGGTAGTGAGGGTAATAAGGTCATTGGGGGGATTAAATGAATATTCATGAGGTGTTAATTAAATATTCATGAGTCGATAGGGGGGTTAATGTTAATGGGAGGTGGGGGGTTAAATGAATATTCATGAGGTGTTAATGAAATATTCATGAGTTCGTGGGGGGGTATAAGATTAATGGAGGATGTGTGGTTTAATGAATATTCATGAGCTGGTAATTAAATATTCATGATGTGGTGGGCTGGGTTAAGGTTAATGGAGGGGGTGACGGTTGAATGAATATTCATGAGGTGTTAATTAAATATTCATGAGTTGGTGGGTTTGAGATCAATCAGGGGAATGGGTGGTTAAATGAATATTCATGAGGTGTTAATTAAATATTCATGAGTTGATGGGGGGGCTTAAGGTTAATAGGGGTCATTAATTAAGGGGGGATCATTAATAAATGAGGGTTATTAATTAATTGGGGGGTCATTAATTAATTAAGGGTGGTCATTAATTAGTGGGAGGGTCATTAATTAAGGGGATCATTAATTAATGGGGTCATTAATGGTAGGGTCATTAATTAAGGGGGGGTCGTTAATTAAGTGGGGGTCATTAATTAAGGTAAGGCCCCATAATTAATGAGGGAGGAGCCATTAATTAATGGGGGGGTCTATTAATTAATGGGGGGTCATTAATTAAGGACGGGGTTACTAATTAAGGGGGTCATTAATTAATTAAAGGGGGTGTTAATTAATTAATTACCTTGGGCCACTCCTGGAGCTGCCTGGGTGGTCCCAGGGGGGTCAGTAATTAAGGGGGGTATTAATTAAGGGGGGGAACTAATTAAGGGGGTAATTAAGGGGGGTCACTAATTAAGGGGGGCACTAATTAAGGGGGTAATTAAGGGGGT
>NW_015439871.1:58112-58515 GCF_001577835.2 Coturnix japonica | reverse complement strand
TATAATGGGGTCTATGGGATATAATGGGGGTCTATGGGGTATAATGGGGGTCTATGGGGTCTTATAGGGTCCTATGGGGGGATATAGGGGATATAATGGGGGTCTATGGGGTATAATGGGGGTCTATGGGGGGATATAGGGGATATAATGGGGTCTATGGGGTATAATGGGGGTCTATGGGGTCTTATAGGATATAATGGGGTCTATGGGATATAATGGGGGTCTATGGGGTATAATGGGGTATAATGGGGTCCTATGGGATATAATGGGGGTCTATGGGGTATAATGGGGGTCTATGGGGTATAATGGGGGTCTATGGGGTCTTATGGGATATAATGGGGTCCTATGGGGTATAATGGGGTCCTATGGGGTCGTATGGGGGGATATAGGGGATATAATGGGG
>NW_015439871.1:47496-58087 GCF_001577835.2 Coturnix japonica | reverse complement strand
GGAGTCCTAAATTAATAGGGGGGGTCTTCATAGGGGGGCCCATAATTTAATGTGTGGGGGGGTCTCAATATTTAATAGGGGTGGTTCCTAATTATGGGGGGGGGTTCTAATTAATAGGGGGGGTCTTATTAATTAGGGGGGCCATAAATTGATGGGGGGGTTCCTAATTAATGGGGAGGGGTCTCTATATTAATAGGGGTGGGTGGTCGCTAATGGGTTGTGGGCCATAATATTAATGGGGGGGGTCTCTATATTAATGGGCGTCCATCTAATTAATTAATTAATTAAGTAATTAATTAACCCCCCCCACCCCTTCTTTAATATGTCTCTTAATGGGGGGGAGGGCGGGGTCATAATATTAATGGGGGGGGTCTTATTATAATTAGGGGGGCCATAATTAATGGGGGGTCCTATTAATGGGGGCGGTCTCTATATTAATTAATGGGGGGTCCTAATTAATGGGGGGTGTCTCCAATGGGGGGGGCCATAATATAAATGGGGTCTATATTAATTGGGGGTCTCGGAATATTAATGGGGGGGTTCCTAATTAATTGGGAGCGTCTTCAATATTAATTAATGGGGGTCCTTAATTAATGGGGGTCTTCAATATTAATTAATGGGGGGGTCCGTTAATGAATGGGGGCGGGGGTCTTCTATATTTAATTGGGGGGTCCTAATTAATGCGGGGGGGTCTCTATATTAATTAATGGGGGGGTCCTAATTAATGGGGGGTCTCAATAGGGGGACCCATAATATTAATGGGGGGGGTCTATACTAATTGGGGGGGCGTCTCTATGATTAATGTGGGGTCCTAATTTAATTGACGGTCTCAATTATATTAATTAATGGGGGTCCTAATTAATGGGGGGGTCTCTATATTAATTAATGGGGGGGTCCTAATTAATTGGTGGCGGGGTCTCTATATTAATTTAGGCGGGTCTCTAATGGGGGGGGGGCATAATTAATGGGGTCCTAATTAATGGGGGGGTCTCTATATTAATGGGGGGGCCATAATATTAATAGGTTGTTAATTAAGATTAATTGGGCGGGGGTCTCTATATTAATGGGGTCTCTAATGGGGGGGGGTCTCAATATTTAATTAATGGGCGGGGTCCTAAATTAATGGGGGGGTCTCAATAGGGGGGGGTCTCTAATGGGGGGGGGCCATAATATTAATGGGGGGGTCTCTATATTAATGGGAGGGGTCCCATCTAATTAATTAATTAAGTAATTAATTAACCCCCCCACCCCCTCTTTAATTGTCTCTAATGGGGGGGGGGGCCCATTAATATCAATGGGGGGGGTCTATATTAATTGGGGGGGTTCTCTATATTAATGGGGGGGGTCCCACCTAATCAATTAATTAACTAATTAATTAATTAATTAACTAATTAATTAACTTCACTAATTAATTGCCACTTACCTCCCACCAGTTTCTTGCTGCGTTTTCTTTTGGGGGGGGGGTCCCAGATGAATTGGGGGGGGTCCCGGAGGTCCCATTGGGTTGATGGGGGAGGGGGGGGGTGATGGTGGGTCGGGATCCCCCCCCCAAAATCGATGCTTCTGGAACAGGTCAGCTTTCAGGCCTTCCTCCTTGAAAGGTAATTAGGGGTTAATTAATGGCTAATTAATTAATTGATGGGTTTAATTAATGACGGTGTAGGGTAATTAGTTCAATGGGGTTGATGAAGGGATTCTGAGAACAAATATGGTATTATACCCCATTAGGGACCACATTATAACCCATATCCCCCATTATGGAACCCCATTATACCCCATAGGACCCCATTATACCCCTAGACCCCATTATACCCATAGACCCATTATATCCCATAGGAACCCCCATTAATATCCCATAGACCCCCATTATATTCCCATAGACCCCATATATCCCATAGACCCCCATTATATCCCATTAGGACCCATTATACCCCATAGACACCCCATTATATCCCATAGACCCCCCATTATATCCCATAGACCCCCATTATATTCCCATAGGAACCCCATTATACCCCATAGACCCCATTATACCCCATAGACCCCCATATAATTAGAGGCCCCCCCAAAAAGGGCCCAAAAAATGGCCATAAATGGCCCCAAAATGGCCCCCAAAAAAGCCATAATGACCCCCAAAATGATCCTAAAGACCCAAATCACCCAAAATGGCCCCAAATCCATAAAATGGCCCAAAATTCACCCAAAATTGGCCCCAAAAATGACATAAATTGACCCCAAAATGGCCCAAAGCCCCAAAAAGACCATTAATTGACCCCAAAAAATGGCCCAAAATAGCCTAAATCGACCCAAAAAAGTCAGTAAATTGTGCCATAAACGACCCCAAAATGGCCATAAAATGACCCCAAAAAAGCCATAAATGACCCCCAAAAATGACCCCAAAATGGCCATAAAATGGACCCCAAAAAAGTCATAAATGACCCCAAAAAAGGCCCAAAAATGACGGCCAAAATGGCCATAAGACCCTAAAGACCCAATCACCCCAAAATCACCCAAATGGCCCCAAAATGACCCAAAAAGGCCCAAAATGACCCAAAAAAATGACCATAAATGGGCATAAAATGACCCCAAAATCACCAAAAAGACCCAAAATGCCATAAATGACCCCAAAATGACCCAAAAAAAAGTCATAAATGATCCCAAAATGGCCCAGGAAATGACCATAATTGACCCTAAAAATCCACCCAAAATAGACATAAAGGACTCCCAAACAACCCCAAAGGACCATAAATGACCCCAAAAAGACCCCAAAAAAAGCCATAAATGGCCCCAAAATGACCCAAAAACACCCAAAATGGCCCCAAAAAATGCCCCAAAAAAGCCATAAATGGCCCAAAATGACCCCAAAAATGACCATAAATGACCCAAAAGGCCCCAAAATGGCCATAAATGACCCCCAAACATTGGTCATAAATGACCCCAAAAAGACCCGCAAACCACCCAAATTAAGCCAAAAATGACCAGTAATTGACACTAAATGGCCAAAATGCGGCCATAAAATGACCCAAAATTAAGCCAAAAGGGCCCAAAATGACCCCAAAATGGCCATAAATGACCAAAAAGACCCCAAAAAAAGCCATAAATTGACGCCAAAATGGCAAAATGACACCCAAAACGGGCATAAAATTGACCTAAAAATGGCCATAAATGGACCCCAAAAAAAGCCATTAAATTACCCCCAAAAATGGCCATAAATGACCCAAAAAATGACCCTAAAAGTCCCAAAATGACCCAAAATAGCCTGAATGACCCCAAAAAAAGCCATAAAGTACCCAAAATGACCTAAAAAAGGCCAAAATGACCCAAAATAGCCACAAATGACCCCAAAAAAGCCATAAATGACCCCAAAAATGGCCCTAATTACCCCAAAAAGGCCCGAAATCACCCCAAAAAATGACCCGAAATGACCAAAAATGACCCAAAAAGGCCCAAATCACCCCAAAAGGACCCAAAAAAGCCTAAAATTCCCCCAAAACGGCCCCAAAAAGGCCCTTAAATTGACCCCAAAATGAACCCATAAATTTACCATACATTACCATTATATTACCATGAAAGTACCTAAAAATACCATAATTAACCCCTAAACTCCCATTTGGGGGAGGGGGGGGGCCCAAAATGGCCCTAAATTACCCCAAAAAATACCCCAAAATGGGACCTTAAAAAGACCCAAAATAGCCCATAAAGGACCCCAAAAAAGCCAAAAAACGACCTTCAAAAATGACCTAAATGACCCAAAATCGCCCAAATTAGCCCCAAAACTCAACGTCTTTACGATCAATGGCAACCAGTTGAGGCGGGGGGTGGCCCCAAAATGGCTTCTAAAATGAAACCCCAAAAAATGACCCCAAACCACCCAAAAAGACCCAAAATAGCCATAAATGACCCCAAAAAAAGCCAAAAAAACGGCCTGCAAAAAAAAAGGACCCAAATGACCCAAAATCGCCCAAATTAGCCCCAAAACTCAACGTCCTTTGAGGCTTGCACCGTGCCGGGGGTGGCCCCAAAAATGGCTCTAAATTACCCCAAAATGACCCCAGAAATGACCCGAAAAGACCCAAATAGCCATAAATAATGACCCCAAAAAACCCAAAAAAAATGGGCCTCCAAAATAAACTAAAATGAACCCCAAAATCGCCCAAATTAGCCCCCAAAAACTCACGTCTTTGATTCTGCACCGTTGGAGGGGATGGCCCCAAAATGGCCCCAAATGACCCAAAAATGACCCCAAAACCACCAAAAAGACCCAAAAATATCCATAAAAATGACTCCAATAAAAAGCCAAAAACGGCCCCTCAAAAAAAATGGACCCCAAAATCGCCATTAATTAAGCCCCAAAAACTCACCATCTTTTTTTTGAATCTGGCAACCGTGAACCCTTCCCTGGTGGCAGGAAAGAGCATCCCAAATAGGCCCAAATGACCCCAAAAATGCCCCAAAATCACCCAAAAAGACCCAAAAATGCCATAAATGACCCCAAAAAAAGCCAAAAATGACCCTCAAAAATGACCGAAAAGACCCCAAAATCGCCATAATTAGCCCCAAAAAAACCTCATTGTCTTTTTGATCTGCACTGGTGCGGAGGGCAGGTGGGCCAAAATGGCCCCCAAATGGCCCTCAAAAAATGACCCAAAATGACCCAAAAAGACCCAAAATAGCAATTAAAAGACCCCAAAAAAACAAAAAAATGAACTCAAAAATGACCTAAAATGACCCAAAAATTCGCCTAATTCCCCAAACTCACGTACTTGATCGGGCACCGTTTTGGGGCCCCAAAATTGCCCAAATGACCCCAAAAAATTGACCCCAAAAACCAACCCAAAAAGGACCCAAAATAGCCAATAAAATGGACCCCAAAAAAGCCAAAGAAACGGCCTCAAAATGACCCAAAATGACCAAAATCGCCCAAATTTAGCCCCAAAAAACTCACGTCTTTGATCTAGACCTTTGGGGGGGTGGCCCCAAAATAAGCTCAAATTACCCCAAAAATGAGGCTAAAATGACCCGAAAAGACCCAAAATAGCCTAAATGACCCCAAAACCCAAAATGACCCGCAAAATGGACCTTAAAATGACCCAAAAATCGCCCAAATTAGCCCAAAAACTCACGTCTTTGACAGCACCGTGGCGGGGGGGGGTGAGCCCAAAATGGCTCTAAATTACCCAAAAAGTGAGGCTAAAATTGACCCGCAAAAAGTGCCCAAAATAGCCAAAATGACCCAAAAAACCCAAAAACGACCTCAAAAATGACCAAAATGGAACCCAAAATCACCCAAATTTAAGCCCCAAACTCACGTCTTGGTTGATTCTAGACTGTGAGGGGGGGTGTGCCCCAAAATGGGTTTCTAAATTACCCCAAAAATGAGCTAAAATGACCCAAAAAGACCCAAATAATAGCATAAATGACCCCAAAAAAAGCCAAAACGACCTCCAAAAAATGACCTAAATGACCCAAAATCGCCATAATTAGCCCCAAAACTCACGTCTTTGATCTGCACCCTGAACTCCTTCCCTGGTGAGGGGGGCATCCCAAAAATGGCCCCCAAATGACCCCAAAAAACGACCCAAAATCACCCCAAAAAGACCCAAAATTTAAGCCATAAATGGACCCCAAAAAAACCCAAATTGCCTCAAAAAATAACCTAAAAATGACCCAAAATCGCCACAAATTAGCCCAAATAACTCACGTCTTTGATCTGCACCGTGAGGGGGGGGGTGGCCCTCAAAAATGGCCCGAAAATGACCCAAAAATTGACCCCCAAAATGACCCAAAAAAGACCCAAATAGCCATTAAATGACCCCCAAAAAAGCCAAAAATGGCCTCAGAAATGACCTAAAATTGACCCAAAATCGCCCAAATTAAGCCCCCAAAACTCATGTCTTTTGATCTGCACCGTGAACTCCTATCCCTTTTTGGGGGGGGCATCCTAAAATGGCCCCAAATGAACCACCAAAAATTCACCGAAAATGGCCCCAAAAAGACCCCAAAATAGCCATAAATGACCCCAAAAAACCCAAAACGCCCTCAAAAGATGACCTAAAATGACCCAAAATCGCCCAAATTAGCCCCAAACTACGTCTTTGATCTGCACCGTCATGGGGGGTGGCCCAAAATGGCACCGAATTACCCCAAAATGACCCCAAAATGACCCAGAAAGACCCAAAATTAGCCAATAAAATGACCCCAAAAAACCCAAAAAATGGACTCAAAAATGACCACAAACATGACCCAAAAATCGCCCAAATTAGCCCCCCAAAACCTCACGTCTTTGATTCTGCACCGGTGCGGGGGGGTGGCTGGCCCCAAAAATGGCCCTTAAATTTACCCCAAAAAAATGAGGGCTAAATCACCCGAAATTGACCAAAAATAGCCATAAAAGACCCCAAAAAAACCCAAAAATGACGTCAAAAAGACCCAAAATGAACCCAAAATCGCCCAAATTAGCCCCAAAAACTTCACGTTCTTTGATCTGAACCGTGAAACTCCTTCCCTGGTTGGGGGGGCTCTGAGCCGGGTGTAGGTGGTGGGGGAGCGGGCAGGGTCGTTTAGGTAATGAGCTCCCGACGCGGGCTTCTCGCTGCCATTTGGCCGGTGAGGATCACGTGACAGATCTGCTCCAATCGGCGAATCAGGGGCTCGTTCCTGAGGATTGAATATGCATGAGGCGTTAATTACATATTCATGAGGTCTATTTGGGGCTTGGGTGGGGTGTTTAAGGTTAATGGGGGTGGGTGGGTTGAATGAATATTCATGCGCTGTTAATTAAATATTCATGAAGCTTGGCTGGGGCTGGGTTCAAGGTAATGGGGTTGGGGGGTTAAATGAATATTCAGTGAAGTCACAGTGAGGGTAATAAAGGTCATGGGGGGATTAAATGAATATTCATGAGGTTGTTAAAATTAAATATTCATGAGTCGATAGGGGTTAATGTTAATAGGGAGGTGGGGGGTTAAATGAGATTCATGAGGTGTTTAATGAAATATTCATGAGTTCGTGGGGGGGTATAAGATTAATGGAGGATGTTGTGGTTTTTAATGAATATTTCATGAGCTCGTAATTAAATATTCCATGGATGTGGTGGGCTGGGTTCAAGGGTTAATGGAGGGGGTGACGGCTGAATGAATATTCCATGAGGTGTTAATTAAATATTCTGGATTAGTTGGTGGCGTTTGAGATCAATCAGCGGGAATGGAGTGGTTAAATGAATTATTCATGAGGTGTTAATTAAATATTCATAGTTGATGGGGGGGCTTTAAGTTAAAGGGGTCATTATTAAGGGGGATCATTAATTAAATGAGCGGTATTAATTATTGGGGGTCATAATTAATTAAGGCAACAGTGTTCATTTTAATTTAGTGGAGGGTCATGAATTAGGGATCATAAATTAATGGGGTCATTAATGGTAGGTCCTCTCTCAGGGGGGTCGTTAATTAAGTGGGGGTCATTAATTAAGGTAAGGCCCCATTAATTTAATGAGGGAGGAGCCATTAATTAATGGGGGGGTCTATTTAATTAATGGGGGGTCATTAATTAAAGGACGGGGGGTTACTATTAAGGGGGTCATTAATTATTAAAGGGACGGAGGTGTTAATTAATTAATTACCTTGGGCCACTCCTGGAGCTGCCTGGGTGCGTCCCAGGGGTCAGTAATTAAGGGTATTAATTAAAGGGGAAACTAAAAGGGGGGTAATTAAGGGGGTCTCACTAATGAAGCTGGGCACTAATTAAAGGGTAATTAAGGGGTCACTATTAAGGGGCGGCACTAATTAAGGGGTTAATTAAGGGGGGTCCACAATTAAGGGTGGTAATTTTAAGGAGGTCCCGGGGGGGGGGTATTAATAAGTTGTGGAGTCATTAATAAAGGAGGGGGGGTCTTTAAATTTAGGGGGGGTCATTAATTAATCCCATTAATTAATCCCATTAATTAATCCCATTAATTACTTAATTAATTACCTTGGGCCATTCCTGGAGTGCTGGGTATAGGTCCCGGGGTCCGGCGCTGTGGCTGTTGTTAATTGGGGGCGACGGACCCCGCCCCGTTCCTCGTTATCGTCGTTATCTTCGTTATTACTTCGTTATCGTCGTCGTCGTTAGAGAGGGGGGGGGGCACCGCACCTATAGGGGATATAGGGGATATAATGGGGGTCTATGGGGTATAATGGGGGTCTATGGGATATAATGGGGGGTCTATGGATATAATGGGGTTCTATGGGGTATAATGGGGGTCTTATGGGATTAATGGGGTCTATGGATTATAATGGGGTCTATGGGTATAATGGGGTCTATGGATATAATGGGGTCTATGGGGTATAATGGGTCTTATGGGATATAATTGGGTCTATTGGGATATAATGGGGTCTATGGGCGTTATAATGGGGGGGTCTATGGGATATAATTGGGGGTCTATGGGGGTATAATGGGGGTCTTTATGGGGTATTAATGGCGGTCTATGGGGTATAATGGGGGTCTATGGATATAATGGGGTCTATGGCGGTATAATGGGGGGTCTATGGGATATTAATGGGGTCTATGGGATATAAATGGGGGTCTATGGATATAATGGGGTCTATTGGATATAATGGTCATAATGGGATTATAATGGGGGTCTATGGGATATAATGCGGGGTCTATTGGGGTATATAATGGGGGTCTATGGAGATATAATTTGGGGGTCCTATGGGTATAATGGGGGGGTCGTACTGGGATATAATGGGTCTATGGGGTATAATGGGGGTCTATGGAGTATAATGGGGGGCTATGGGGGATATAGGATATAATAGGGAAGGTCTTGGAAAGAGACAAATATAAAATAGGGTACACATATGGACACAAGAGTAAATTATAGGGGGTCTAGGAGATATAATGGGGGTCTATGGGGTATAATGGGGGTTCTAGGATAAATGGGGGTCTATGGGGTATAATGGGGGTTAGGGGATATAGGGATATTATGGGCGGTCTATGGGGGTATAATGGGGGTCTATGGATATAATGGGGGTCTATGGGTATAATGGGGGTTCTATGGGGATATAATGGGGGTCTATGGGGGTCCTATGCGGATTATAATGGGGTCTATGGGGTCCTATGGGCGTCCTATTAGGATATAATGGGGTCTATGGGGTTTATAATGGGGTTTCTATGGGGTCTTTATGGGGTCCTATGAGGTCCTATAGGATATAAATGGGGGTCTATGGGGTATAATGGGGTGTCTATGGGGTCTTTAGGTCCTATGGGGAATTATAGGGGATATAATGGGGTCTATGGGGGTATAATGGGGGTCTTATGGGGGGAATAGGGGATATAATGGTCTATGGGTATTAAATGGGGGTCTATGGGTCTTATAGGATATAATGGGGGTCTATGGGATATTAATGGGGTCTATGGGTATAATGGGTATAATGGGAGGTCTATGGGATTATAATGGGGGTCTATGGGTATAATGGGGTCTATGGCGGTGATAATGGGGTCTATGGCGTCTTATGGGATATAATGGGTCCTAGGGGTTATAATGGGGTCCTATGGGTCGCTTATGGGGGGATATAGGGATATAATGGGGGTCTATGGGATATAATTGGGGGTCTATTGGGATATAAGGGGGTCTATGGGATATAATGGGGGTCTATGGGATATAATGGGGTCTATGGGATATAATGGGGTTCTATGGGGTCTTATGGGGTCCTATGGGGTCCTATAGGATATAATGCGGTCCTATGGGGTATAATGGGGGTCTATGGGGTATAATGGGGTCTATGGGATATAATGGGGTCTATGGGATATAATGGGGGTCTATGGGGTATAATGGGGGTCTATGGGGTCCTATAGGATATAATGGGGTCCTATGGGGTATAATGGGGGTCTATGGGGTATAATGGGGTCTTATGGGATATTATGGGGTCCTATAAGGTCCTATGGGATTTTATGGGGTCCTATGGGGTCTTATGGGGTCCTATGGGATATAATGGGGTTCTATGGAATATAATGGGGTCCTATGGGGGGATATAGGGGATATTATGGGGGTCTATGGGGTATAATGGGGGTCTATGGGGGGTTATGGGGTCCTATGGGGTATAATGGGGTCCTATGGGGTCTTATGGGGTCTTATGGGTTCCTATAGGATATAATGGGGTCCTATGGTGGGTTATGGGGTCCTATGGGATATTATTGGGTCTTATGGGGTCCTATGGGATATAATGGGGTCCTATGGGGTATTATGGGGGGATATAGGGGATATAATGGGGGTCTATGGGGTATAATGGGGGTTTATGGGATATAATGGGGTCTATGGGGTATAATGGGGGTCTATGGGATATAATGGGGGTCTATGGGATATAATGGGGGTCTATGGGGTATAATGGGGGTCTATGGGGTATAATGGGGTCTATGGGGTATAATGGGGGTCTATGGGATATAATGGGGGTCTATGGGGTATAATGGGGTCTATGGGATATAATGGGGGTCTATGGGATATAATGGGGTCTATGGGATATAATGGGGTCTATGGGATATAATGGGGGTCTATGGGATATAATGGGGTCTATGGGATATAATGGGGTCTATGGGGTATAATGGGGTCTATGGG
>NW_015439871.1:32496-42077 GCF_001577835.2 Coturnix japonica | reverse complement strand
ATATAATGGCGCGGTCTAGGGCGGTATAATGGGGGGTCTATGGGATATAATGGCGCGTCATATGGGGTATAATGGGGTTCTATGGGAATCAAATGGGGTCATGGGGTATAATAAAAAAAAAAAAAAAAAAAATTGGGGTCTTATGGCGGGGCTTTATGTCTTATGGGGGGATATAGGGGGATATTAGGGGATATAATGGGTCTATCCCCCTCACCCCTCTCGTCGTCGCTCTCCTCCTCCGCGGACGACGACGAAGACGACGACGACGACTCGGATCCGTTGGCCGCCATCTTGCCCATCATCTCCCCCTCTTCCTCCTCCTCCTCCTCCTCCTCCTCCTCCTCCACCACCACTCTATGGGGCTGCCCCATAGATCCACCTTGTAGGGCCCCACAAGCAGCAGCCGCCGTTTGGGCTCGAAGGAACCGACAACGCGAGGCCAAGAAGGAGAAATCCGGGTCGCCCAAGATGGCCGCCTCGGGCCTAGCCAAGCCATGGCGGGCTGCCCCATGGAGGAGCTCGCCGTCATGGCGGCCACGTTGCCACCATGAAGGGAGATCGGGGCCCGGTGTGGGGCACAGGGCCAGGCGGGTGGGTAATAGGGGGTGACGGAGGACTTGCTCGCGGAGGCGGCGGAGGAGGGTCAGGCGACGGAGGGTGCGGGCGGCGCGGTCCGATGAGATGGGGGTCACCGGGACTGAGGGGTCGGGGGGCTCTGGGGGGAGATAAGGGTTAGAATGGGGGTCTACAGCCCCATAGAGGCCTTAAGACCCCATAGAGACCCCATAGAGACCTTCAAATGCCAACAAGATGGCAGCCAAGCCCATCAAGATGGCCGCCAAGATGGCCGCCAACCCATCAAGATGGACGCCAAGATGGCCGCCAACCCATCAAGATGGCTGCCAACCCCATAAACATGGCCGCCAACCCCATAAAGATGGCCGCCAACCCCATAGAGACCCCATAGAGACCTCCAGACCCCATTAAAATGGCCGCCAACCCCATAAAGATGGCCGCCAACCCATCAAGATGGCCGCCAACCCCATTAAGATGGTCGGAGGAGATGGGGTTCACCGGGACTGAGGGGTCGGGGGGCTCTGGGGGGAGATAAGGGGTTAGAATGGGGGTCTACGGCCCCATAGAGGCCAAATGACCCCATAAAGACCCCATAGAGACCTTAAAATGCCATCAAGATGGCCGCCAAGCCCATCAAGATGGCCGCCAACCCATCAAGATGGCCGCCAACCCCATAAAGATGGTCGGAGGACATGGGGGTCACCGGGACTGAAGGGTCGGGGGGCTCTGGGGGGAGATAAGGGGTTAGAATGGGGGTCTATGGCCCCATAGAAACATCCAGACCCCGTTAAAATGGCCGCCAACCCATCAAGATGGCTGCCAACCCCATAAACATGGCCACCAACCCATCAAGATGGCCACCAACCCCATAGAGACCCCATAGAGACCTCCAGACCCCATTGAGACCACCAGACCCCATAGAGATGATCTACAACCCCATAAAGATGGCTGCCAACCCCATCAAGATGGCCGCCAAGATGGCCGCCAACCCATCAAGATGGCCGCCAACATGGCCGCCAACCCATCAAGATGGCTGCCAACCCCATAAACATGGCCGCCAACCCATCAAGATGGCTGCCAAGATGGCCGCCAACCCCACCAAGATGGCCGCCAACCCCATCAAGATGGCCGCCAAGATGGCCGCCAACCCCATAAAAATGGCTGCCAACCCCATAGACCCCATAGAGATGCTCTACAACCCCATAAAGATGGCAGCCGACCCATCAAGATGGCCGCCAAGATGGCCGCCAAGATGGCCGCCAACCCATCAAGATGGATGCCAAGATGGCTGCCAACCCCATCAAGATGGTCACCAACCCATCAAGATGGCTGCCAAGATGGCCGCCAACCCATCAAGATGGCCGCCAACCCATAAAGATGGATGCCAAGATGGCCGCCAACCCCATCAAGATGGCTGCCAACCTCATCAAGATGGCCGCCAAGATGGCTGCCAAGATGGCCGCCAACCCCACAGGCCTCACAGGCACCACAGGCCTCACAGGCCGCACAGACCCCATAAACCCCCTAAAAACCCCATAAAACCCCCTAAAAACATTATAAAAACCCCTATAAAACCCCCTAAAAACCCCATAAATCCCATAAAAACCCAATAAATCCCATAAAAACCCCATAAAACCCCATAAAAACCCCATAAAACCCCATAAAAACCCCTAAAAACCCCATAAAAACCCCATAAAAACCCCACAGGCCTCACAGGCCCCACAGGCCTCACAGGCTCCACAGGCCGCACAGGCCGCACAGGCCACACAGACCCCCCCATAAAAACCCCTAAAAACCCCAAAAACTCCTTAAAAACCCCCTAAATACCCCCATAAAACCCCATAAACCCCATAAAAACCCCTAAAAACCCCATAAAAACCCCATAAAAACCCCACAGGCCTCACAGGCCCCACAGACCTCACAGGCCGCACAGGCCGCACAGACCCCATAAACCCCCTAAAACCCCATAAAAACCCCATAAACCCCAAAAAAAACCCCATAAAACCCCCTAAAAACCCCATAAACCCCATAAAAACCCCTAAAAACCCCATAAAAACCCCACAGGCCTCACAGGCCCCACAGGCCTCACAGGCCTCACAGGCCGCACAGGCCGCACAGACCCCATAAACCCCATAAAAACCCCATAAAAACCCCATAAAACCCCCATAAAACCCCCTAAAAACCCCATAAACCCCATAAAAACCCCTAAAAACACCTAAAAACCCCATAAAAACCCCACAGGCCTCACAGGCCTCACAGGCCTCACAGGCCCCATAAAAACCCCCTAAAAACCCCAAAAACCCCATAAACCCCATAAAACCCCATAAAAACCCCTAAAAACCCCATAAAAACCCCACAGGCCTCACAGGCCACAAAGGCCTCACAGGCCTCACAGGCCTCACAGGCCTCACAGGCCCCACAGGCCTCACAGGCCGCACAGGCCGCACAGGCCCCATAAACCCCATAAAAACCCCATAAAAACCCCGTAAAACCCCATAAAAACCCCATAAAACCCCATAAAACCCCATAAAAACCCCCATAAAACCCCTAAAAACCCCATAAACCCCATAAAAACCCATAAAAACCCCATAAAAACCCCACAGGCCTCACAGGCCCCAAAGGCCTCACAGGCCTCACAGGCCTCACAGGCCGCACAGACCCCATAAACCCCATAAAAACCCCATAAAACCCCATAAAACCCCATAAAAACCCCATAAAACCCCATAAAAACCCCACAGGCCTCACAGGCCCCACAGGCCTCACAGGCCGCACAGGCCCCACAGGCCTCACAGGCCTCACAGGCCCCACAGGCCTCACAGGCCGCACAGACCCCATAAACCCCATAAAAACCCCCTAAAAACCCCAAAAACCCCATAAAAACCCCCATAAAACCCCATAAAAACCCCATAAAAACCCCACAGGCCTCACAGGCCCCACAGGCCTCACAGGCCTCACAGTCCTCACAGGCTCCACAGGCCCCACAGGCCGCACAGGCCTCACAGGCCGCACAGACCCCATAAACCCCATAAAAACCCCATAAAAACCCCATAAAAACCCCATTAAAACCCCATTAAAAACCCATAAAACCCCATAAAAACCCCCTTACCGTCCCCCGGTGCGGGTGGCAGGTGGCAGCTGCCAAGATGGCCGCCAACCCCACAGGCCTCACAGGCTCCACAGGCCCCACAGGCCACACAGGCCGCACAGACCCCATAAAAACCCCCTAAAAACCCCATAAAACCCCCTAAAAACCCCATAAAACCCCCATAAACCCCATAAAAACCCCATAAACCCCATAAAAACCCCATAAAAACCCCTAGAAACCCCATAAACCCCATAAAAACCCCTAAAAACCCCATAAAAACCCCATAAAAACCCCACAGGCCTCACAGGCCCCACAGGCCTCACAGGCCGCACAGACCCCATAAACCCCATAAAAACCCCATAAAACCCCCATAAAACCCCCATAAAACCCCATAAAAACCCACAATAAAAGACCCCATAAGAACGCGCCTAAAAACGCCCATAAACCTCAGTAAAAAACGCGCCATAGAAAACCGTCCTGGAAAAAACCACCATAAAAACCCCTAAAAACCCCATAAAAACCCCATAAAAACCCCACAGGCCTCACAGGCCCCACAGGCCTCACAGGCCTCACTGGCTGCACAGGCCGCACAGACCCCATAAACCCCATAAAAACCCCATAAAACCCCATAAAAACCCCATAAAACCCCATAAAAACCCCATAAAAACCCCATATGGCAGATGGCTGCCAAGATGGCTGCCAACCCCACAGGCCCCACAGGCCCCACAGGCCTCACAGGCCTCACAGGCCGCACAGGCCTCACAGGCCGCACAGGCCGCACAGACCCCATAAACCCCATAAAAACCCCATAAAAACCCCATAAAAACCCCATAAAACCCCCTAAAACTCCATAAACCCCATAAACCCCTAAAAACCCCATTAAAACCCCATAAAAACCCCACAGGCCTCACAGGCCCCAAAGACCTCACAGGCCTCACAGGCTGCACAGACCCCATAAACCCCATAAAAACCCCATAATAACCCCATAAAACCCCATAAAAACCCCACAGGCCTCACAGGCCGCACAGGCCTCACAGGCCTCACAGGCCCCACAGGCCGCACAGGCAGCACAGACCCCATAAACCCCATAAAAACCCCATAAAAACCCCATAAAACCCCATAAACCCCATAAAAACCCCTAAAAACCCCCTAAAAACCCCACAGGCCTCACAGACCCCAAAGGCCTCACAGGCCTCACAGGCCGCACAGGCCGCACAGACCCCATAAAAACCCCCAAAAAACCCCAAAAACCCCATAAACCCCATAAAAACCCCCATAAAACCCCATAAAAACCCCATAACAACCCCACAGGCCTCACAGGCCCCACAGGCCTCACAGGCCTCACAGGCCGCACAGGCCGCACAGACCCCATAAACCCCGTAAAAACCCCCTAAAAACCCCATAAAAACCCCTAAAAACCCCATGAAACCCCATAAACCCCCTAAAAACCCCCTTAAAACCCCCTAAAAACCCCATAAAAACCCCTAAAAACCCCATAAAAACCCCATAAAACCCCCCCAGGCCTCACAGGCCCCACAGGCCTCACAGGCCTCACAGGCCTCACAGGCCGCACAGGCCGCACAGACCCCATAAACCCCATAAAAACCCCCCTAAAAACCCCATAAAACCCCATAAAAACCCCACAAAACCCCATAAAAACCCCGTATCTTACCGTCCCCCGGTGCGGGTGGCAGGTTGCAGCTGCCAAGATGGCCGCCAACCCCACAGGCCTCACAGGCCCCACAGGCCTCACAGGCCGCACAGACCCCATAAACCCCCTAAAAACCCCATAAAACCCCATAAAACCCCATAAAAACCCCATAAAACCCCATAAACCCCATAAAACCCCGTAAAAACCCCCTAAAAACCCCATAAAAACCCCATAAAAACCCCACAGGCCTCACAGGCCTCACAGGCCGCACAGGCCGCACAGACCCCATAAACCCCATAAAAACCCCATAAAACCCCATAAAACCCCATAAAGACCCTATAAAACCCCATAAAAACCCCATAAACCCCAGAAAGACCCCATAAAGACCCCACAGGCCTCACAGGCCCCACAGGCCGCACAGGCCTCACAGGCCTCACAGGCTCCACAGGCCTCACAGGCCGCACAGACCCCATAAACCCCCTAAAAACCCCATAAAACCCCCTAAAAACCCCATAAATCCCATAAAAACCCCTAAAAACCCCATAAAAAACCCCATAAACCCCCAAAAAAACCCTAAAAACCCCCTAAAAACCCCACAGGCCTCACAGACCCCAAAGGCCTCACAGGCTCCACAGGCCCCACAGGCCGCACAGGCCGCACAGACCCCATAAACCCCATAAAAACCCCATAAAAACCCCATAAAACCCCATAAAACCCCATAAAACCCCATAAACACCCCCATAAAACCCCCTAAAAACCCCATAAACCCCATAAAAACCCCTAAAAACCCCATAAAAACCCCATAAAAACCCCACAGGCCTCACAGGCCCCACAGGCCTCACAGGCCTCACAGGCCGCACAGGCCTCACAGACCCCATAAAAACCCCCTAAAAACCCCATAAAACCCCATAAAACCCCATAAAACCCCATAAAAATCCCCATATCTTACCGTCCCCCGGTGCTGGTGGAAGCCTGCAGACCTGGCGGCACATGGCCACGAAGCCGTGGTAGAACTTGGTCAGGTTCTCGTCCGTCTTTCGATCCAAACGGGCCAAGGAACGGAACCGACCCCAACGGAACCGACGGGATTCGGGGTCGAAATCCACCCCATAACTGGACACCACGCGGTAGAAGTCGGACTGCTCGCGACGAGTCCATCTATAGGGGGAGATATAGGGGTTATGGGGTTTTATATGGGGTTATAGGGGGGAATGGGGCCTATGGGGTTTTATATGGGGCTATGGGGGGGAAATGGGGCCTATAGACCCCAATATGGACCTATAGACCCCAAAACCCCAAATCGGACCCTAAAACCCCAAGTAAGACCCTAAAACCCCAAAGAAGACCATAAAATCCTAAAAAAGACCCTAAAATACCAAAGAAGACCATAAAATCCTAAAAAAGACCCTAAAATACCAAAAAAGACCCTAAATACCAAAAAAGACCCTAAAAACCCAAATAAGACCCCAAATGAGATCTCAAAACCCCAAAAAAGACCCTAAAACCCCAAACAAGACCCTAAAACCACAAATAAGAGCCTAAAAACCCAATTAAGATCCTAAAAGCCCAAATAAGACCCTAAAACACCAAATAAGACCCTAAAACAACAAATAAGACCCTAAAAGCCCAAATAAGACCCTAAAATACCAGAAAAGACCCTAAAACCCCAAATAAGACCCCAAAACCCAACTTATATGGACCTATAGAACCCAAAACCCAACATATATGGACCTATAGACCCTAATATGGACCTATAGACCCCAATATGGACCTATAGACCCCAATATGGACCTATAGACCCCAAAACTCAACTTATATGGACCTATAGACCCCAATATGGACCTATAGACCCCAAAACCGCCGGGTTTCGGGGTCGAAATCCACCCCATAACTGGACACCACGCGGTAGAAGTCAGACTGTTCACGACGAGTCCATCTATAGGGGGAGATATAGGGGTTATGGGGTTTTATATGGGGTTATAGGGGGGAATGGGGCCTATGGGGTTTTATATGGGGCTATGGGGGGGAAATGGGGCCTATAGAACCCAATATGGACCTACAGACCCTAAAACCCCAAATCAGACACTAAAACCCCAAATCAAACCCTAAAATCCAACTTATATGGACCTATAGACCCCAAAATCCAACATATATGGACCTATAGACCCTAATATGGACCTATAGACCCTGAAACCCCAAATCAGACCCTAAAATCCCAAATCAGACCCTAAAAACCCAATTATGACCCCAAAACCCAACTTCTATGGACCTACAGACGGCAAAACCCCAAATATGACCCCAAATAAGACCCTAAAACCCAACTTATATGGACCTATAGACCCCCAAACCCAACATATATGGACCTACAGACCCCAATATGGACCTATAGACCCCAAAACCCCAAATAAGACCCTAAAACCCCAAATCAGACCCTAAAAACCCAATTATGACTCCAAAACTCAACTTATATGGACCTATAGACCCCAAAACCCCATGTAAGACCCCAAAACCCAACATATATGGACCTATATGGACCTACAGATGCCAATATGGACCTATAGACCCCAAAACCCCAAATAAGACCCTAAAAACCCAACATATATGGAACTATAGACCTCAATATGGACCTATAGACCCCAAAACCCCAAATAAGACCCTAAAACCCCAAATAAGACCCCAAAACCCAACATATATGGACCTATAGACCCCAAAACCCAACATATATGGACCTACAGACCCTAATATGGACCTATAGACCCCAAAACCCCAAATCAGACCCTAAAACCCCAATAAGACCCTAAAAACCCAACTTATATGGACCGCAAAACCCCAAATAAAACCCCAAAACCCCAAATAAGACCTATAGACCCCAAAAAAGAACCCAAAACTTCACATAAATGGACCTACAGACCCCAAAACCCAACTTATATGGACCTACAGACCCCAAAATCCCATATAAAACCCCATATACCTGTGTTGTTTCTGCCTCCTGGCCATCTCCTTCAGCTTACACACAGTCCCCATACGACCCCATAGGACCCCATAGGACCCAATAGAACCCCATAGGACCCCATAGGACGCCATAAAACCCCATAGAACCCCGTAAAACCCCATAGAACCCTATAGGACCCCATAGAACCCAACAGAACCCCATAGAGCCAACCCAAACCCAATAGGACCCCACAGAACCCAATAGGACCCCATAGAGTCAACCCAAACCCAATTGGACCCCATAGGACCCCATAGGACCCAATAGGACTCAATAGGACCCAATAGAACCCAATAGGATCCCATCGAGCCAACCTAAACCCAATAGGACCCCATAGAACCCCATAAGACCCCATAAAACCCCATAAGACCCCGTAAAACCCCATAGAACCCTATAGGACCTCATAGGACCCCATAGAACCCAATAGGACCCAACAGGACCCAACACAACCCAACAGGACCCCATAGGACCCCATAGGACCCAATAGGACTCAATAGGACCCAACAGAACCCAATAGAACCCCATAGAACCCCATAAGACCCCAATAAGACCCCATAGGACCCAATAGAAACCAACAGGACCCCATAGAGCCAACCCAAACCCAATAGGATCCCATAGAACCCCATAGGACCCCATAGAACCCAACAGAACCCAACAGAACCCAATAGGACTCAATAGAACCCCATAGGACCCCAAAAAGGACCTCACAGGACCCCATAGGACCCCATAGGACCCCATAGGACTCAATAGGACCCCATAGGACCCCATAGGACCCCGCAGAACCCAACAGAACCAACCCAAACCCAATAGAACCCAATAAGACCCCATAGAACTCACCCAAACCCAATAGGACCCCATAGAACCCAATAGAACCCCATAGAACCCCATAGGACCCCATGGGACCCCATAGAACCACCCCAAACGCAATAGGACCCAATAGAAACCAACAGAACTCAACAGAACCCAACAGAACCCAATAGGACTCAATAGGACCCAACAGAACCCCATAGGACCCCATAGAGACACCCTAAATACAATAGGACCCAACAGAACCCAACAGAACCCAATTGGTACCCATAGGACCCCACAGGACCCCATAGAGCCAACCCAAACCCAATAGGACCCCATAGGACCCCATAGGACCCCACAGAACCCAATAGGACCCCATAGAACTCAATAGAACCCAATAGGACCCAATAGGACCCAATAGAACCACCCCAAACCCCATAGAACCCAACAGAACCGACCCAAACCCAATTGGACCCCATATAAAACCCCAT
>NW_015439871.1:30940-32126 GCF_001577835.2 Coturnix japonica | reverse complement strand
ATAGGACCCAACAGAACCCCATAGGACCCCACAGAACCACCCCAAACCCCATAGAACCCAACAGAACCGACCCAAACCCAATTGGACCCCATAGCCCCCCCTATACCTGTGTTGTTTCTGCCTCCGGGCCATCTCCTTCAGCTTACACACAGACCCCATACGACCCCATAAGACCCCATAGGACCCAACAGAACCCAATTGGACCCCATAAGGACTCAATAGGACCCAATAGGACCCAATAGAACCCAATAGGACTCCATAGAACTCAATAGGACCCCATAGGACCCCATAGAACCCCATAAGACCCCATAGGACCCCATAAGACCCCAATAAGACCCCATAGGACCCCCTAAGACCCCATAGAACCACCCCAAACCCAACAGAACTCCACAGAACCACACAGAACCCCATAGGACCCCATAGGACCCCATAAAACCCCAAAATCCCATATAAGACCCCCAAATCCCATATAAGACCCCATAGAACCCTATAGGATCCCCTATACCTGTGCTGTTTCTGCCTCCTGGCCATCTCCTTCAGCTTACAGGCGGCCTCCATAGAACCAACCCAAACCCAACAGACCCCCATAGGACCCAATAGGACCCCATAGGACCCCATAAAACCCCATAGAACCCCATAGAACCCAATTGGACCCCATAGAACCCCATAGGATCCCCTATACCTGTGTTGTTTCTGCCTCCTGGCCATCTCCTTCAGCTTACACGCGGCCTCCATAGAACCCCATAGGACCCCATAGGACCCCAATAGGACCCCATAGAACACTATAGGACCCCATAGAATCCCATAGGACCCTATAGAACCCAATAGGACTCCATAGAGCCAACCCAAACCCAATAGGACCCCATAGAACCCAACAGGACCCCATAGAGCCAACCCAAATTCAATAGGACCCCATAGAACCCAATAGGACCCCATAGAGTCAACCCAAACCCAATAGGACCCCATAGAACCCAATAGGACCCCATAGAACCCAACAGAACCCAACAGAACCCAATAGGACTCAACAGAACCCAACAGAACTCAATAGGACCCCATAGAACCGACCCAAACCCAACAGGACCCAACAGAACCCAACAGGTCCCAACAGGACCCAATAGGACCCCATAGAACCCCACAGAACCACCCGAAACCCCATAGAACCCAACAGAACCGACCCAAACCCAAT
>NW_015439871.1:25100-30030 GCF_001577835.2 Coturnix japonica | reverse complement strand
CCCATTGGGATCATCTTGACCCCATAGAGACCCCAATGGGGTCATCTCCACCCCATAGATCCCAATGGGGTGGGATATAGGGGATTTATGGGGTTAATGGGGTCTTATGGGGTCTTTATAGGGTCTTACGGGGGTTGGAAGGGTCTACATCCCATTGGGATCGTCTCCATCCCATTGGCATCATCTCCATCCCCATTGGTGTCTTCTACACCCCATAGACCCCAATGGGGTGGGATATAGGGCATTTGTGGGGTTAATGGGGTCTTATGGGGTCGTTATAGGGTCTTATGGGGGTTGGAAGGGTCTCCATCCCATTGGGATCGTCTCCATCCCATTGGCTTCATCTCCATCCCATTGGCGTCACCTCCATCCCCATTGGGATCATCTTGACCCCATAGACCCCAATGGGGTGGGATATAGGGCATTTGTGGGGTTAATGGGGTCTTATGGGGTCTTTATAGGGTCTTATGGGGGTTGGAAGGGAATACGGGATGTTGGGGGCGTCTATGTTGAGTTGGAGTCAACTCCATCCCCATTGGGATCATCTCCATCCTATTGGGGTCTCTATGGGGTGGAGATAACCCCATTGGGGTCTATGGGGGGATTTATGGGGTTTAATGGGGTTTTATAGGGTTTTATGGGGTTTTATGGGGTTTTACGGGGGCTGGAAGGGTCTACGGGATGTTCGGAGCCTCTACGTTGAGTTGGGGTCAACTCCATCCCAATTGGGATCATCTCCATCCTATTGGGGTCTCTATGGGGTTGAGATAACCCCATTGGGGTCTTATGGGGTCTCTATGGGGTGGAGATGACCCTATTAGGGTCTATGGGGTTGATTTAGGGGGTCTTTATGGGGTTCAAAGGGTCTACGGGATGTTGGGGGCGTCTACGTTGCATTGGGATCATCTCCATCCCATTGGGGTCTCTATGGGGTCTCTATGGGGTCTCTATGGGGTGGAGAAGACCCTATTGGGGTCTATGGGGTGGACATGACCCCATTAGGGTCTATGGGGTTGATTTATGGGGTCTTTATGGGGTTGGAGGGGTCTTCGTCATACTGGGAGCATCTACGTTGACTTCGAGTCATCTCCATCCCATTGGGGTCTCTATGGGGTCTCTATGGGGTCTCTATGGGGTGGAGATGACCCCATTGGGGTCTATGGGGTGGACATGACCCCATTAGGGTCATATGGGGGTTGATTTAATTTGGGGTCTTTATGGGGTTGGAAGGGGTCTCCATCCCATTGGGATCGTCTCTCCCAATAATTTGGCGGCCATTAAAACGGCGGACCGTCCCGACAGGAAACCGAACGGGCCGGCACTGGCACAACGGGCGGGAACACCTGGGGTATTAGGGGATTTATTGGGGTTAAACCCTATTAGGATCGTCAATATCCTATTGGGGATCGTCTATATCCCCATTTTGGGATGGTCTACATCCATTTGGGATCATATCCAACCCATAGACCCATTGGGGTCATTTTCTCCCACCCCATAGACCCCAATGGGGTCAATCGTCCAACCCCGATAAGACCCAATGGAGGTGGGATAAGGGCATTTATGGGGGTTTAAAACCCTATAGGAATTGTTCTAGATCCCATTGGGATCCGTCTTATATCCCAATTGGGATCGTCTCACATTCCCATTGGGATATATTAAACCCATAGGAAGACCCACTAGAGGTCGACCCCACCCCTAGGGTAGTTCAACTAGGGTCATTTGCTCCACCCCATAGAGACCCCATAGGGTCACCCCCACCCCATAGACCCCAATAGGGTCATCTCCATCCCATAGAGGTTGAAGACCCCCATTGGGATCATCTATATCCCATTGGCGTTCATCTCCATCCCATTGGGATCATCTTGACCCCATAGACCCCAATGGGGTTCAATCCTTCCACCCATAGACCCCATTGGGGTTCATCTTCACCCTAAAGACCCTATAGGGTCACCCCCCACCCATAGACCCAATGGGGTCATCTCCATCCCATTGGATCCCATAGGATCGAGAGGTCTCGATCCTATAGAGGTTGAAGACCCCATTGGGATCGTCTCCATCCCATAATGGCGGCCATTAAACGGCGGAACCGGCCCGACAGAACCGACCGGGCGGGCCACGGGCACCAACGGGACGGGAACACCTGGGATATAGGGCATTTGTTTTTTTTGTGGGGTTAATGGGTCTTTTATGGGGTTTTATAGGGTCTTATGGGGGTTGGAAGGGTCTACGTCGTGATGGAGGAGTCTATGTTGAGTTGGGGTCATCTCCATCCCCATTGGTGTCTTCTACACCCCATAGACCCCAATTGGGGTTGGGATTATAGGGGATTTGTTGGGGCGGCGTTTATGGGTCTTATTGGAGGTTTTATAGGGTTTATGGGAGTTGGAAGGCGAAATACGGGATGTATGGGGGCGGTCTATGTTGAGTTGGAGTCACACTTCCATCCCCTATTGGGATATTCTTGACCCAGTAGAGGCCCAATTTGGGGTCATCTCCACCCATAGACCCAATGGAGGTGGGACTATAGGGATTTATGGGGTTTTTATTAGGGTATTATGGGGGTCGTTATAGGGTTTTATGGGGGTTGGAAGGGTCGTACATCCCATTGGGGATCGTCTCCATCCATGGGCTTTCATCTCCATCCCGTTGGGGTCATTACGACCATAGACCCATTGGGGTCAATCTTCCACCCATAAAGACCCTATAGGGTTTCTCCCCACCATAGACCCAATGGGGTGGGATATAGGGCATTTATGGGGTTAAACCCTATAGGGTCGTCTAGATCCCATTGGGATCGACCATACCCCATTGGCGTCGTCTATAGACATGGAGAACCAATGGGAACCATCTCCATCCCATTTGGGGTCTATGGGGTCATCTCCACCATAGAGACCCTATAGGGTCACCCCCACCCCATAGACCCCAATGGGGTGGGATATAGGGCATTTATGGGGTTAAACCCTATAGGAACGTCAATATCCTATTGGGATCGTCTATATCCCATTGGGATCGTCTATATCCCATTGGGATCGTCTACATCCCATTGACTTCATCTCCATCCCATTGGCGTCACCTCCATCCCATTGGGGTCATCTCGACCCCATAGACCCCAATGGGGTGGGATATAGGGGATTTATGGGGTTAATGGGGTTTTATGGGGTTTTATAGGGTCTTATGGGGGTCGGAAGGGTCTATATCCCATTGGGATCGTCTACATCCCATTGGCTTCATCTCCATCCCATTGGCGTCACCTCCATCCCATTGGGGTCATCTCGACCCCATAGACCCCAATGGGGTGGGATATAGGGCATTTGTGGGGTTAATGGGGTCTTATGGGGTGATTTAGGGGGTCTTTATGGGGTTGGAAGGGTCTACGTCGTGTTGGAGGAGTCTACGTTGAGTTGGGATCATCTCCATCCCATTGGGGTCTCTATGGGGTCTCTATGGGGTGGAGATGACCCCATTGGGGTCTTATGGGGTCTCTATGGGGTGGACATGACCCTATTAGGGTCTATGGGGTTGATTTAGGGGGTCTTTATGGGGTTCAAAGGGTCTACAGGATGTTTGGAGCGTCTATGTTGCATTGGGATCATCTCCATCCCCATTGGGATCATCTCCATCCTATTGGGGTCTCTATGGGGTGGAGAAGACCCTATTGGGGTCTATGGGGTGGACATGACCCTATTGGGGTCTATGGGGTTGATTTATGGGGTCTTTATGGGGTTGGAAGGGTCTACGTTGTGTTGGAGGAGTCTACGTTGCATTGGGATCATCTCCATCCCATTGGGGTCTCTATGGGGTCTCTATGGGGTCTCTATGGGGTCTCTATGGGGTGGAGAAGACCCTATTGGGGTCTATGGGGTGGACATGACCCTATTAGGGTCTATGGGGTTGATTTATGGGGTCTTTATGGGGTTCGAAGGGTCTACGTGATGTTGGGGGCGTCTACGTTGACTTGGAGTCATCTCCATCCATTGGGGTCTCTATGGGGTGAAGATGACCCCATTGGGGTCTTATGGGGTCTCTATGGGGTGGGGAAGACCCCATTGGGGTCTATGGGGTGGAGATGACCCTATTGGGGTCTATGGGGTTTGATTTATGGGGTCTTTATGGGGTTGGAAAGATCTATGGGATGTTTGGAGCGTCTACATTGAGTTGGGATCAACTCCATCCATTGGGGTCTCTATGGGGTGGAGAAGACCCCATTGGGGTCTATGGGGTGGACATGACCCCATTAGGCTCTATGGGGTTGATTTATGGGGTCTTTATGGGGTTGGAAGGGTCTCCATCCCATTGGGATCGTCTCCATCCCATTGGCGTCACCTCCATCCCATTGGGATCATCTTGACCCCATAGACCCCAATGGGGTCATCTCCACCCCATAGACCCCATTGGGGTGGGATATAGGGGATTTATGGGGTTTTATAGGGTTTTATTGGCATAAAACCCCATAAAAGGGGGTTGGAAGGGTCTACGTCATGTTGGGAACGTCTACAATCCCATTGGGATCAACTCCATCCATTGGGGTCTCTATGGGGTGGAGAAGACCCCATTGGGGTCTATGGGGTGGAGATGACCCCATTGGGGTCTATGGGGGTATATATGGGGTTTAATGGGGTTTTATAGGGTTTTATTGGGGTCTTTATGGGGTTGGAAGGGTCTACGTCGTGATGGGGGCGTCTACGTTGAGTTGGGATCATCTCCAACCCCCCTTTAGGGTCTCTATGGGGTGGAGAAGACCCCATTGGGGTCTATGGGGTGGACATGACCCCATTAGGGTCTATGGGGTGGACATGACCCTATTAGGGTCTATGGGGTTGATTTATGTGGTCTTTATGGGGTTGGATGGATCTATATCGCGTTGGGAGCGTCTACGTTGAGCTGGAGTCATCTCCATCCCATTGGGGTCTCTATGGGGTCTCTATGGGGT
>NW_015439871.1:18155-20036 GCF_001577835.2 Coturnix japonica | reverse complement strand
AGACCCTATAGGGTCACCCCCACCCCATAGACCCCAATAGGGTCATCTCCATCCCATTGGGATCATCTCCATCCCATAAAGGTTGAAGACCCCATTGGGATCATCGATAGACACTGAAGACCCCAATGGGGTCATCTCCACCCCATAGACCCCAATGGGGTCATCTCCACCCCATAAAGACCCTATAGGGTCACCCCCACCCCATAGGGATCAATGGGGTCATCTCCACCCCATAGAGACCCCAATGGGGTCATCTCAACCCCATAGAGGATGAAGACCCCATTGGGATCGTCTCCATCCCATTGGGATCTCTATGGGGTCTCTATGGGGTCTCTATGGGGTCTCTATGGGGTCTCTATGGGGTGGAGAAGACCCCATTGGGGTCTATGGGGTGGACATGACCCCATTGGGGTCTATGGGGTGGACATGACCCTATTGGGGTCTATGGGGTTGATTTATGGGGTCTTTATAGGGTTGGAAGGGTCTACGTCGTGTTGGAGGAGTCTACGTTGAGTTGGGATCATCTCCAACCCCCCTTTAGGGTCTCTATGGGGTGGAGAAGACCCCATTGGGGTCTATGGGGTGGAGAAGACCCCATTAGGGTCTATGGGGTGGACATGACCCCACTAGGGTCTATGGGGTTTGATTTATGGGGTCTTTATGGGGTTGGATGGATCTACGTCGTGATGGAGGAGTCTATGTTGAGTTGGAGTCATCTCCATCCCCATTGGGATCATCTTGACCCCATAGAGACCCCAATGGGGTCATCTCCACCCCATAGACCCCAATGGGGTGGGATATAGGGGATTTATGGGGTTAATGGGGTCTTATGGGGTCGTTATAGGGTCTTTATAGGGTTGGATGGACCTACATCCCATTGGGATCGTCTCCATCCCATTGGCGTCATCTCCATCCCCATTGGTGTCTTCTACACCCCATAGACCCCAATGGGGTCACCTCCACCCCATAGACCCCATTGGGGTGGGATATAGGGGATTTATGGGGTTAAACCCTATAGGGTCGTCTAGATCCCATTGGGATCGTCTATATCCCATTGGGATCATATCCAACCCATAGACCCCATTGGGGTCATCTCCACCCCATAAAGACCCTATAGGGTCACTCCCACCCCATAGACCCCAATAGGGTCATCTCCACCCCATAGAGACCCTATAGGGTCACCCCTACCCCATAGACCCCAATGGGGTCATCTCCGCCCCATAGACCCCAATGGGGTCATCCCCACCCCATAGAGACCCCATAGGATCCATAGCCGCCCCATAGACCCCAATGGGGTCATCTCCACCCCATAGACCCCAATAGGGGCCACCCCACCCCATAGGGATCTATGGGGCCGCCCCCACCCCATAGGGATCTATAGGGCCACCCCACAGGGATCTATGGGGCCGACCCCACCCCATAGGGATCTATGGGGCCACCCCATAGGGATCTATAGGGCCGCCCCCACCCCATAGGGATCTATGGGGCCGCCCCCACCCCATAGGGATCTATGGGGCCGCCCCCACCCCATAGGGATCTATGGGGCTGGCCCCACCCCATAGGGATCTATAGGGCCACCCCATATGGATCTATGGGGTCGGCCCCACCCCATAGGGATCTATAGGGCCACCCCATATGGATCTATGGGGCCGACCCCACCCCATAGGGATCTATGGGGCCGCCCCCACCCCATAGGGATCTATGGGGCCACCCCATAGGGATCTATAGGGCCGCCCCCACCCCATAGGGATCTATAGGGCCACCCCATATGGATCTATGGGGCCGACCCCACCCCATAGGGATCTATAGGGCCACCCCATATGGATCTATGGGGCCGGCCCCACCCCATAGGGATCTATAGGGCCACCCCATATGGATCTA
>NW_015439871.1:16845-18130 GCF_001577835.2 Coturnix japonica | reverse complement strand
GGGTCCCTATAGGGTCTCTATGGGTCTCTATGGGGGTCTATGGGGTCGATGGGGCTCTATGGGTCTCTATGGGTCCCTATGGGTCTCTATGGGTCCCTATGGGGTCTCTATGGGTCTCTATGGGTCCCTATGGGGTCTCTATGGGTCTCTATGGGTCTCTATGGGTCACTATGGGTCTCTATGGGTCTCTATGGGTCCCTATGGGTCCCTATGGGTCTCTATGGGTCTCTATGGGGTCTCTATGGGGCTCTATGGGGTCTATGGGTCCTTATGGGGTCTCTATGGGTCTCTATGGGGCACTATGGGTCCTTATGGATCCCTATGGGTCCTTATGGGGTCTCTATGGGTCTCTATGGGTCTCTATGGCGTCTATGGGTTTCTATGGGTCCCTATGGGTCTCTATGGGTCTCTATGGGTCCTTATGGGTCCTTATGGGTCTCTATGGGGTCTCTATGGGTCCCTATGGGTCTCTATGGGTCTCTATGTGATCTATAGGGTCCTTATGGGTCTCTATGGGTTCTTATGGGGTCTCTATGGGCCCCTATGGGGTCTCTATGGGTCCTTATGGGTCTCTATGGGTCTCTATGGGTCCCTATAGGGTCTCTATGGGGTTTCTATGGGGCCAGCCCCACAACTCACCTCCTCGTCGCCCTCCTTGTTGGCCCCATGGATGGGTTTATATTCGGGGTCTTCGCAGTCCAACTCCACTCTATGGGGCAGAATAGGACAACATTAAACACCCCCCGACCCCAAAACCCCATAGACACCCCATAGACCCCATAGATCCCCATAGAGCCCCATAGAGCCCCATAGACCCCATAGAGCCCCATAGACACCCCATAGATCCCCATAGAGCCCCACAGAAACCCCATAGAGCCCCATAGACCCCATAGACCCCATAGAGGTGACTCAGACCCCATAGAGACCCCATAGAGCCCCATAGAGCCCCATAGACACCCCATAGAGCCCCACAGAGCCCCATAGACCCCATAGAGAACCATAGAGACCCCATAGATCCCCATAGAGCCCCATAGACACCCCATAGAGCCCCATAGACACCCCATAGAGCCCCATAGAGCCCCATAGACACCCCATAGAGCCCCATAGACACCCCATAGAGCCCCATAGAGCCCCGTACACCCCATAGAGCCCCATAGAGCCCCATAGAGCCCCATAGACACCCCATAGACCCCATAGATCCCCATAGAGACACCATAGAACCCCACAGAGCCCCATAGAGGCCCCATAGACCCCATAGACCCCATAGAGCCCCACAGAGCCCCAT
>NW_015439871.1:11076-15983 GCF_001577835.2 Coturnix japonica | reverse complement strand
ACCCCATAGAGCCCCATAGAGCCCCATAAATCCCCATAGATCCCCATAGAGCCCCATAGACCCCATAGAGCCCCATAGAGACCCCATAGATCCCCCATAGACCCCATAAAGCCCCATAGAGCCCCATAGACCCCATAAAGACCCATAGATCCCCATAGACCCCATAGAGCCCCATAGAGCCCCGTACACCCCATAGATCCCCATAGAGCCCTATAGAGCCCCATAGATCCCCCATAGACCCCATAGAGCCCCGTAGACCCCATAGACACCCCATAGATCCCACAGATCCCCATAGAGCCCCATAGAGCCCCATAGAGCCCCCATAGAGCCCCATAGACACCCCATAGAGCCCCATAGACCCCATAGAGCCCCATAGAGCCCCATAGACACCCCATAGAGCCCCATAGAGCCCCATAGACACCCCATAGAGCCCCATAGACCCCATAGAGCCCCATAGAGCCCCCATACACCCCATAGAGAACCATAGAGACCCCATAGATCCCCCATAGACCCCATAGAGCCCCATAGACACCCCATAGAGCCCCACAGACCCCATAGACACCCCATAGATCCCACAGATCCCCATAGAGACCTCATAGAGCCCCATAGAGCCCCATAGAGCCCCACAGACCCCATAGACACCCCATAGAACCCCATAGAGACCCCATAGATCCCCATAGACCCCATAGACCCCATAGAGGTGCCTCAGACCCTATAGGGCTGAACTCATCCCAGCCAATGCTGGTCCGTATTAGCATGGCACAGTCATCAGCGGCACCACTTATGGGGCTGGGGTCCCACTTATGGGTCTGGGGTCCCACTTATGGGGTCTTAGGCCCCACTTATGGGTCTGGGATCCCACTTATGGGTCTGGGGTCCCCATTGGCCCCTATGGGGTCCCACTTATGGGGTCTTAGGCCCCACTTATGGGTCCAGCCCCCCACTTATGGGTCCCACTTATGGGGCTGGGGTCTTAGGTCCCACTTAAGGGTCTGGGGTCCCACTTATGGGGTCTTAGGTCCCACTTATGGGTCTGGGGTCCCCATTGTCCCCTATGGGGTCCCACTTATGGGTCCAGCCCCCCAACTTATGGGTCCAGCCCCACACTTATGGGTCTGGGCTCCCACTTATGGATCCAGCCACACACTTATGGGGCTGGGGTCCCCATTGTCCCCTATGGGGTCCCACTTATGGGTCTTAGGTCCCACTTATGGGGTCTTAGGTCCCACTTATGGGTCCAGCCCCACACTTATGGGGTCTTAGGTCCCACTTATGGGGTCTTAGGCCCCACTTATGGGGTCTTAGGTCCCACTTATGGGTCTGGGGTCCCACTTATGGGGCTGGGGTCCCACTTATGGGGCTGGGGTCCCCATTGGCCCCTATGGGGTCCCACTTATGGGATCTCAGGCCCCACTTATGGGTCAAGCCCCACACTTATGGGTCCAGCCCCACACTTATCGGTCTGGGGACCCACTTATGGGTCTGGGGTCCCCATTGGCCCCTATGGGGTCCCACTTATGGGGTTTTAGGCCCCACTTATGGGGCTGGGGTGCCACTTATGGGTCTTAGGCCCCACTTATGGGTCCAGCCCCCCAACTTATGGGTCTGGGGTCCCACTTATGGGTCTGGGGTCCCACTTATGGGTCTGGGGTCCCCATTGGCCCCTATGGGGTCCCACTTATGGGTCCAAGCCCCCAACTTATGGGTCTCTGCCCCACTTATGGGGTTTTAGGTCCCACTTATGGGTTCGGCCCCACACTTATGGGTCTGCGGTCCCACTTATGGGTCCAGCCCCCCAACTTATGGGTCCAGCCCCACACTTATGGGTCTCATATCCCACATATGGGTCTGGGGTCCCACTTATGGGGCTGGGGACCCACTTATGGGGCTGGGGACCCACTTATGGGGCTGGGGACCCACTTATGGGGCTGGGGACCCCATTGATCCCTATGGGGTCCCACATATGGGGTCTTAGGCCCCACTTATGGGGCTGGGGTCCCCATTGTCCCCTATGGGGTCCCACTTATGGGGCTGGGGTCCCACTTATGGGGCTGGGGCCCCACTTATGGGGCAGCCCCCCATACCCGTCATTGCCGTCCATGTTCATCTCCTGTTCCAGCTCTTTGGGGTCCGGGCCCCCGACCCTCTCCAAGAAGCACAGACTGGGGTCAGCCCTCATGGCGTTGTACCTCTCGTACCCTATAAAAAAACCCCATAAAAATGACCCAAAATGACCCAAAATCCCCGTTTTTAAGCCCAAAATCCACCCTCCCCACCCCCGTTTATTATATACCCCCTTTTGAAGCACAAAAAAAGACCCAAAAATGCCGTTTTTAAGCCCAAAATCCACCCATCCCCCCCATATTAAATCCCATATTTGAAGACCCCAAAATGACCCAAAAACCCCATTTTTGAGCCCAAAAATGACCCAAAATCCCCGTTTTTAAGCCCAAAATCCACCCTACCCCCGCCCATATTAAATAGGGTCTTTGAGGGCCCCAAAAACCCCATTTTTGACCCCAAAAATGACCCAAAATCCCCATTTTTAAGCCCAAAATCCACTGCCAACCCCCCATATATTATATATTCCCTTTTGAAGCACAAAAAAAGACCCAAAAATGCCGTTTTTAAGCCCAAAATCCACCCTCCCCNACCCCCCATATATTATATATTCCCTTTTGAAGCACAAAAAAAGACCCAAAAATGCCGTTTTTAAGCCCAAAATCCACCCTCCCCCCCCATATTAAGTCCCATATTTGAAGGCCCCAAAAACCCCATTTTTGAGCCCAAAATGACCCAAAATCCCCGTTTTTAAGCCCAAAATAGGACCCCCCACCCCCCATATATTATATATCCCCTTTTGAAGCACAAAAAAAGACCCAAAAATGCCGTTTTTAAGCCCAAAATCCACCCTCCCCCCCATATTAAATCCCATATTTGAAGACCCCAAAAAAACCCATTTTTGAGCCCAAAAATGACCCAAAATCCCCATTTTTTAGCCCAAAATAGGATCCTCCAACCCCTCTATATTATATATTCCCTTTTGAAGCACAAAAAAAGCCCCAAAAATGCCGTTTTTAAGCCCAAAATCCACCCTCCCCCCCATATTAAATCCCATATTTGAAGGCCCCAAAATGACCCAAAAAACCCCATTTTAGAGCCCAAAATGACCCAAAATCCCCATTTTTAAGCCCAAAATAGGATCCCCCAACTCCTCTATATTCTATATCCCCTTTTGGAGCACAAAAAAGACCCAAAAATGCCGTTTTTAAGCCCAAAATCCACCCTCCCCCCCCATATTAAATCCCATATTTGAAGACCCCAAAATGACCCCAAAAACCCCATTTTTGACCCACAAAATGACCCAAAATCCCCGTTTTTAAGCCCAAAATAGGATCCCCCAACCCCCATATATTATATACCCCATTTTGAAGCACAAAAAAAGACCCAAAAATGCCGTTTTTAAGCCCAAAATCCACCCTCCCCCCCCCATATTAAATCCCATATTTGAAGACCCCAAAAACCCCATTTTTGAGCCCAAAAATGACCCAAAATCCCCGTTTTTAAGCCCAAAATAGGATCCTCCAACCCCCATATATTATATATTCACTTTTGAAGCACAAAAAAAGACCCAAAAATGCCGTTTTTAAGCCCAAAATCCACCCTCCCCCCCCATATTAAATCCCATATTTGAAGGCCCCAAANAAAAAAAGACCCAAAAATGCCGTTTTTAAGCCCAAAATCCACCCTCCCCCCCCATATTAAATCCCATATTTGAAGACCCCAAAAACCCCATTTTTGAGCCCAAAATGACCCAAAATCGCCCTTTTTCACCCCAAAACCCCCCCATATTAAATAGGGTCTTTGAGGGCCCCAAAAAACCCATTTTTAAGCCCAAAATGACCCAAAATTGCTCTTTTTCAGCCCAAAACCCCCCCCATATTAAATCCCATATTTGAAGAGCCCAAAAACCCCATTTTTGAACCCAAAAATGACCCAAAATCCCCATTTTTAAGCCCAAAATCCACCCTCCCCCCCCATATTAAATCCCATATTTGAAGGCCCCAAAAAGCCCCAAAAACCCCATTTAAAGACCCCAAAAACCCCGTTTTTCAACCCAAAACCCCCCCATATTAAATAGAGTCTTTGAAGGCCCCAAAAACCCCATTTTTGAGCCCAAAAATGACCCAAAATCCCCATTTTTAAGCCCAAAATCCACCCTCCCCCCCCTCCCATATTAACTAGGGTCTTTGAAGACCCCAAAAACCCCATTTTTGAGCCCAAAATGACCCAAAATCCCCGTTTTTAAGCCCAAAATAGGATCCCCCACCCCCCATATATTCTATATCCCCTTTTGAAGCCCAAAAAAAGACCCAAAAATGCCGTTTTTAAGCCCAAAATCCACCCTCCCCCCCATATTAAATCCCATATTTGAAGGCCCCAAATGACCCAAAAAACCCCATTTTTGAGCCCAAAATGACCCAAAATTGAGGTTTTTAAGCCCAAAATAGGATCCTCCAACCCCCATATATTATATATTCCCTTTTGAAGCACACAAAAAGACCCAAAAATGCCGTTTTTAAGCCCAAAATCCACCCTCCCCCCCCATATTAAATCCCATATTTGAAGGCCCCAAAATGACCCAAAAAAACCCCATTTTTAAGCCCAAAAATGACTCAAAATCCCCGTTTTTAAGCCCAAAATAGGATCCCCCAACCCCTCTATAATATATATCCCCTTTTGAAGCACAAAAAAAGACCCAAAAATGCCGTTTTTAAGCCCAAAATCCACCCTCCCCCCCCATATTAAATCTCATATTTGAAGGCCCCACAATGACCCAAAAACCCCATTTTTGAGCCCAAAATGACCCAAAATCCCCGTTTTTAAGCCCAAAATAGGATCCTCCA
>NW_015439871.1:9780-10784 GCF_001577835.2 Coturnix japonica | reverse complement strand
TATATTCCCTTTTGAAGCACAAAAAAAGACCCAAAAATGCCGTTTTTAAGCCCAAAATCCACCCTCCCCCCCCATATTAAATCCCATATTTGAAGACCCCAAAAAACCCCATTTTTGAGCCCAAAAATGACCCAAAATCCCCATTTTTAAGCCCAAAATCCACTGCCAACCCCCCATATATTATATATCCCCTTTTAAAGCACAAAAAAAGACCCAAAAATGCCGTTTTTAAGCCCAAAATCCACCCTCCCCCCCCATATTAAATCCCATATTTGAAGACCCCAAAAAACCCATTTTTGAGCCCCAAAATGACCCAAAATCCCCATTTTTAAGCCCAAAATTTACCCATATTAAATCCCATATTTGAAGACCCCAAAAACCCCATTTTTGAGCCCAAAATGACCCAAAATCCTCGTTTTTAAGCCCAAAATCCACCCTCCCCCCCCATATTAAATAGGGTCTTTGAAGACCCCAAAAACCCCATTTAAAGACCCCAAAAACCCCGTTTTTCAGCCCAAAACACCCCCATATTAAATAGGGTTTTTGAGGGCCCCAAAATACCCATTTTTGAGCCCAAAAATGACCCAAAATCACCCTTTTTCACCCCAAAACCCCCCATATTAAATAGGGTCTTTGAAGACCCCAAAATACCCATTTTTGAGCCCAAAATGACCCAAAATCCCCGTTTTTAAGCCCAAAATAGGATCCCCCACCCCCTATATATACTATACCCCCTTTTGAAGCCCCAAAAAAGACCCAAAAATGCCGTTTTTAAGCCCAAAATCCACCCTCCCCCCCCCATATTAAATCCCATATTTGAAGACCCCAAAATGACCCAAAAAACCCCATTTTTGAGCCCAAAAATGACCCAAAATCCCCGTTTTTAAGCCCAAAATAGGATCCCCCAACCCCTCTATATTATATATCCCCTTTTGAAGCACAAAAAAAGACCCAAAAATGCCGTTTTTAAGCCCAAAATCCACCCTCCCCCCCCATATTAAATC
>NW_015439871.1:2656-4103 GCF_001577835.2 Coturnix japonica | reverse complement strand
AAGAATCCCCGTTTTTAAGCCCAAAACCACCCTCCCCCCTATCATAAATCCCATATTTGAATGCCCTCAAACATCCCATTTAAAGAACCCAAACCCGTTTTTTTCAACCCAAAACCCCCCCCCATATTAAATAGGGTCTTTGAATACCCCAAAAACCCCATTTTTGAGCCCAAAAATGACCCAAACTCCCCGTTTTTAAGCCCAAAACCCCCCCATATTAAATAGGGTCTTTGAGGGCCCCAAAAAACCCCATTTTTGAGCCCCAAAATGACCCAAAATCGCCCTTTTTCACCCCAAAACCCCCCCATATTAAATAGGGTCTTTGAGGGCCCCAAAAACCCCATTTTTGAGCCCAAAATGACCCAAAATCCCCGTTTTTAAGCCCAAAATCCACCCTACCCCCCCCCATATTAAATCCCATATTTGAAGGCCCCAAAAACCCCATTTAAAGACCCCAAAAACCCCGTTTTTCACCCCAAAACCCCCCCATATTAAATAGGGTCTTTGAGGGCCCCAAAAACCCCATTTTTGAGCCCCAAAATGACCCAAAATCGCCCTTTTTCGCCCCAAAATTTACCGTGTTTGAAGACCCCGATGAGCAGCGACTTGTCGGCCTCCGGGTCCCACCAGGACGTGGGGGGGTCGAGATGGTCCAGGAACGGGATCGGGATCGACACCGAGCTATGGGGGATATAGGGGATATAGGGGATATAGGGGATCTATGGGATCCTAATAGGGGATATATGGGATCTATGGGGCTTAATATGGGATCTATGGGGCTGGAGGGGCTTATATGGGAATCTATGGAGCTGGAGGACCCTAATATGGGATCTATGGGGCTGGGGTGGGGATCTATGGGGCTAATATGGGATCTATGGGGCTAATATTGGATCTATGGGGCTAATATGGGATCTATGGGGCTGGAGTGGGGATCTATGGGGCTGGGGACCCTAATATGGGATCTATGGCCATAATAGGGGATCGATGGGGCTTAATATGGGATCTATGGGGTGGGATAGGGGATCTATGGGGCTGGAGGGGCTTTATATGGGATCTATGGGGCTGGAAGGGCTTTATATGGGATCTATGGGGCTGGAGGGGCTTAATATGGGAATCTATGGGGCTAATATGGGATCTATGGGGCTAATATTGGATCTATGGGGCTAATATGGGATATATGGGGCTGGAGTGGGGATCTATGGGGCTGGAGGACCCTAATATGGGATCTATGGGGCTGGAAGGGCTTAATATGGGAATCTATGGGGCTGGGGACCCTAATATGGGATCTATGGGGCTGGAGTGGGGATCTATGGGGTTAGAGGGGCTTAATATGGGATCTATGACCCTAATATGGGAATCTATGGGGCTGGAGGACCCTAATATGGGATCTATGGGGCTGGAGTGGGGATCTATGGGGCTGGAGGACCCTAATATGGGATCTATGGGG
>NW_015439871.1:1658-2631 GCF_001577835.2 Coturnix japonica | reverse complement strand
ATAGGGGATCTATGGGGCTGGAAGGGCTTTATATGGGATCTATGGGGCTTTATATGGGATCTATGGGGCTTTATATGGGATCTATGGGGCTGGAGGGGATCTATGGGGCTGGAGGACCCTAATATGGGGCTGGAGGGGTTAATATGGGGCTGGAGGGGATCTATGGGGCTTAATATGGGATCTATGGGGCTGGAGGGGCTTAATATGGGAATCTATGGGGCTAATATGGGATCTATGGGGCTAATATTGGATCTATGGGGCTAATATTGGATCTATGGGGCTAATATGGGATCTATGGGGCTGGAGGACCTTGATATGGGGATCTATGGGGCTGGAGGACCCTAATATGGGATCTATGACCCTAATATGGGATCTATGGCCTTAATATGGGATCTATGGGGCTGGAGGACCCTAATATGGGATCTATGGGGCTGGAAGGGCTTTATATGGGATCTATGGGGCTGGAGGACCCTAATATGGGATCTATGGGGCTGGAGGACCCTAATATGGGATCTAGGACCCTAATATGGGATCTATGGGGCTGGAGGACCCTAATATGGGATCTATGGGGCTGGAGTGGGGATCTATGGGGCTGGAGGACCTTATATGGGATCTATGGGGCTGGAGGGGCTTTATATGGGATCTATGAAGCTGGGGTGGGTATCTATGGGGCTGGAGTGGGGATCTATGGGGCTGGAGGGGCTTAATATGGGATCTATGGGGCTGGAGGACCCTAATATGGGATCTATGACCCTAATATGGGATCTATGGCCCTAATATGGGATCTATGGCCCTAATATGGGAATCTATGGGGCTGGAGGGCCCTTATATGGGATCTATGGCCCTAATATGGTAATCTATGGGGCTGGAGGGCCCTTATATGGGATCTATGACCCTAATATGGGATCTATGGGGCTGGAGGACCCTAATATGGGATCTATGGCCCTAATAGGGGACCTATGGGGCTGGAGGA
>NW_015439871.1:0-1058 GCF_001577835.2 Coturnix japonica | reverse complement strand
TATGGGAATCTATGGGGCTGGAGGGTCCTTATATGGGATCTATGGGGCTGGAGGGCCCTTATATGGGATCTATGGGGCTGGAGGACCCTAATATGGGATCTATGACCCTAATATGGGATCTATGGGGCTGGAGGACCCTAATATGGGATCTATGACCCTAATATGGGATCTAAGACCCTAATATGGGATCTATGGGGCTGGAGGACCCTAATATGGGATCTATGGGGCTGGAGGACCCTAATATGGGATCTATGGCCCTAATATGGGATCTATGGGGCTGGAGGGCCCTAATATGGGATCTATGGCCCTAATATGGGATCTATGGCCCTAATATGGGATCTATGGGGCTGGAGGACCCTAATATGGGATCTAAGACCCTAATAGGGGATCTATGGGGCTGGAGGGCCCTAATATGGGATCTATGGCCCTAATATGGGAATCTATGGGGCTGGAGGACCTTATATGGGATCTATGGGGCTGGAGGACCCTAATATGGGATCTATGGGGCTGGAGGACCCTAATATGGGGATCTATGACCCTAATAGGGGATCTATGGGATCTATGGGGTTAATAGGGGATATATGGGATCTAGGACCCTAATAGGGGATATATGGGATCTATGGGATCCTAATAGGGGATCTATGGGGCTAATAGGGGATATATGGTATCTATGGGGTTAATAGGGGATATATGGGATCTATGGGATCCTAATAGGGAATCTATGGGGCTAAAAGGGGATCTATGGGATCTATGGGGTTAATAGGGGATATATGGGATCTAGGACCCTAATAGGGGATATATGGGATCTATGACCCTAATAGGGGATATATGGGATCTATGGGATCCTAATAGGGGATATATGGGATCTATGGGATCCTAATAGGGGATCTATGGCCCTATATGGGATCTAGGAGCCTAATATGGGATCTATGACCCTAATATGGGATCTATGGGGCTGGAATGGGGATCTATGGGGCTGGAGGACCCTTATACGGGATCTATGGGGCTGGGGACCCTAATATGGGATCTATGGGGCTGGAGGGCCCTAATATGGGATC
>NW_015439870.1:206609-208590 GCF_001577835.2 Coturnix japonica | reverse complement strand
GTTATATGGGGTTATATGGGGTTATATGGGGTTATATGGGGATATATGGGGTTATATGGGGTTATATGGGGTTATATGGGGTTATATGGGGGTATATGGGGTTATATGGGGTTATATGGGGATATATGGGGTTATATGGGGTTATATGGGGGATATATGGGGATATATGGGGTTCTATGGGGTTCTGTGGGGTTCTATGGGGTTCTATGGGGATATATGGGGTTCTATGGGGGATATATGGGGTTATATGGGATTATATGGTGTTGTATGGGGTTATATGGGGTTATATGGGATATATGGGGGTTATATGGGGTTATATGGGGTTGTATGGGGTTATATGGGGTTGTATGGGGTTCTATGGGGTTCTATGGGGTTATATGGGGTTCTATGGGGTTATATGGGGATATATGGGGGGATATATGGGGTTATATGGGGTTATATGGGGGATATATGGGGTGATATGGGGTTCTATGGGGTTATATGGGATTATATGGGGTTATATGGGGTTGTATGGGGGGATATGGGGCTATATGGGGTTATATGGGTGTTATATGGGGTTATATGGGGTTATATGGGATATATGGGGTTATATGGGGTTATATGGGGGGATATGGGGGATATGGGGTTCTATGGGGTTATATGGTGGTATATGGGGGGATATAGGGGATTTATGGGGTTCTATGGGGTTCTATGGGGTTCTATGGGATTATATGGGGTTATGTGGGGTTATGTGGGGTTATATGGGGTTATATGGGATGTAATGGGGTTCTATGGGGTTCTATGGGGTTCTATGGGGTTATATGGGGGATTTACGGGGTTATATGGGGTGGATATAGGGGTATATGGGGTTCTATGGGGTGATATGGGGTTATATGGGGTTATATGGGGATATATGGGGGGATATGGGGGTTATATGGGGTTATATGGGGTTATATGGGTGTTATATGGGGTTATATGGGGTTATATGGGGTTATATGGGGTTGTATGGGTTATATGGGGTTATATGGGGTTATATGGGGTTATATGGGGGTATATGGGGTTATATGGGATTTAATGGGGGATTTAATGGGGTTCTATGGGTTATATGGGGTTCTATGGGGTATATGGGGTTCTATGGGGTTTTATGGGGATATATGGGGTTATATGGGGTTATATGGGGTTATATGGGGGTTATGTGGGGTTATATGTGGTTATATGGGGTATATGGGGTTATATGGGATTTAATGGGGTTATATGGGGGTTATATGGGGTTATATGGGATTTAGTGGGGTTATATGGGGTTATATGGGGTTTTATGGGGGATATATGGGGTTATATGGGGGATATATGGGGTTATATGGGGGTTATATGGGATATATGGGGGAGGGGCTTAAATAGGGAAGGGGCCTGACTTAACTGGAAAGGGGCGTGGCCTAAATGAGAGTGGGCGGGGCTTAAATGGAATGTGGGCGTGGCCAAAGACGGAGGGGGTGTGGCTTAATTGAAAGTGGGCGGGGCTTAAGCGAAGGGGCAGGGCTTAATTGGAAGAAGGCACGGCCTAAATGGGGTGGGGGCGGGGCTTAAATAAAAGGGGGAGTGGCCTGAATGGAATGTGGGCGTGGCTTAAATCAAAGGGGGCGTGGCCTAAATGGAATGAGGGCGGAGCTTAGGTTAAAGGGGGCGTGGCCTTAATGGAATCGGGGCGTGGCCTTAAGGGGGCGGGGCTTAAATGGAGGGGGCGTGGCCTAAGCTTAAATAGGGGCTGGGCTTTCTATGGGGTCTCACTTATGGGTCTGCCCCCCATTTCCTGCCCCCCCCCCCCCCCCAATCTCTTTCTGCCCCCCAACTTGTGGGTCCGCAGGTTTCCTGCCCCCCAGCAGCAGCCTCCCCCTGCAGAAGCAATTGGAGCACGCCAACCAGCAGTCCGGCTTCAGCGACGCCGTGGGTCTGGGGGCACTTATGGGGCTGGGGAGGGGAATCTATGGGGCAGGGGGGGGATCTA
>NW_015439870.1:202992-204938 GCF_001577835.2 Coturnix japonica | reverse complement strand
GATCTATGGGGCAGAGTGGGGATTTGGGAGGCACTTATGGGGCTGGGGAGGGCATCTATGGGGCAGGGAGGGATCCAGGGGGCACTTATGGGGCTGGGGAGGGCATCTATGGGGCAGGGAGGGATCCAGGGGGCACTTATGGGGCTGGGACGGGGTCCTGAGGGCACTTATTGGGCAGGGGGAGTGTCCTAGGGGCACTTATGGGGCGGAGGGGGGAATCTATGGGGCAGGGTGGGATCCATAGCACCCCATAAGTGCCCCCCAGTGCCCCATAGCGCCCCACACATTGTGCCCCACAGGCTCTGCACAACCCCCAGCTGCTGCCCAGCGCCCCATTGCCCACCGTGGGGAAGGTAAGGGGGGGGAATCTATGGGGCGAGATAGGGGGGGTGGAATTTGGGGTCGACTTATGGGGCTGAGCCCCACATCTTCCCCCTCTTTTGCCCCACACTTAGGGGGCGCTGCCCTTCCCCCACGCCCGCCCAGCCTCCCCCGGGAGTTTCCAGCCCCACGGAGCCAGCGGGCAGCAACCCCATGGGGTAAGTGTGGGGCTGAGCCCCATAGATGGGTCCCAACACCCCTTTACCCCTCACTTATGGGTCCCGACCCCCCACTTATGGGTCCCAATATCCCCCTATCCCCACTTATGGGCCCCAACCCCACTTATGGGTCCCCATCTATTCCTATGGGTTCTATGGCTCCCTATACCCCACTTATGTGTCCCAATCCCCCCCCATGCCCCCCACTTATGGGTCAGGCCCCACTTATGGGTCCCAATCCCCCCATTACCCCCCACTTATGGGTCCCCATGTCTTCCTATGGGTCCCACAACCCCCATACCCCACTTATGGGTCCCAGCCCCCACTTATGGGTCCCCATGTATTCCTATGGGTCCCACAACCCCCAGACCCCACTTATGGGTCCCAAACCCCCCCCCCACCCCACTTATGGGTCCCAATCCCCCCCCATACCCCACTTATGGGTCCCAGCCCCCACTTATGGGTCCCCATGTCTTCCTATGGGTCCCACAACCCCCATACCCCACTTATGGGTCCCAACCCCACTTATGGGTCCCCATGTCTTCCTATGGGTCCCACAACCCCCATACCCCACTTATGGGTCCCAACCCCCACTTATGGGTCCCCATGTGTTCCTATGGGTCCCANCCCCCCCCCCACCCGTCACGCTCCGTTCCTGCCCCACCCCCCCCAGGGGCAACGCTTCTACCACAAGTGATGACGTCACTTCCTGTTCGTCCCGCAATGATGACGTCACTTCCGCCCGGATGACCCTCCCACACGCTCCGTCCCACATGGATGACGTCACTTCCTGTCCAGCCGCCATTGTTAATAAAGTCACTTCCGGTCCTTTCCCGCACTGATGACGTCACTTCCTCTCCCGCCGCCATCTTTAATAGTCATTTCCGGTTTTAACCCCCATACCCCCTCATTTCCGGTTCGTTACCACCCCCCTCCTCCCCTCCCCCCCAAACAAGATCCAAGATGGCCGCCCTATAGATCCAAGATGGCTGCCCTTTGGATCCAAAATGGCGGCCCTATGGATCCAAGATGGCTGACAAGATGGCGGTGCTATAGATCCAAGATGGCTGCCGTATGGATCCAAGATGGCTGACAAGATGGCGGCCCTATGGATCCAAGATGGCTGACAAGATGGCGGTGCTATAGATCCAAGATGGCTGACAAGATGGTGGCTTTATGGATCCAAGATGGCAGCCATATGGATCCAAGATGGCTGACAAGATGGCGGCCCTATGGATCCAAGATGGCTGACAAGATGGCGGTGCTATAGATCCAAGATGGCTGCCGTATGGATCCAAGATGGCTGACAAGATGGTGGCTTTATGGATCCAAGATGGCGGCTCTATGAATCCAAGATGGCGGCCCTATGGATCCAAGATGGCTGCCCTATAGATCCAAGATGGCGGC
>NW_015439870.1:197673-202202 GCF_001577835.2 Coturnix japonica | reverse complement strand
GCACTATGGATCCAAGATGGCTGCCCTATAGATCCAAGATGGCCGCCCTATGGATCCAAGATGGCGGCACTATGGATCCAAGATGGCTGCCCTATGGATCCAAGATGGCGGCCCTATTGAATCCATTAATGGTGACACTGTCCCTTTAAGAGCCCCCCCCATCCCGTCCCTGAGCGGCGTCAACAGGAAGAGGAAGTGACGTCAACAGGAAACGGGAAGTGCGCGGCAATAGGAAACAGGAAGTGACGTCAATTGGAAAGGAAATGGCCGCCCTTGGGGGGGGGGGTGGGGGGAGGATGGGGACCCTATAGGGATCCCATAGAGATACGTAGAGAACTATAGGGACCCATAGAGACCCATAGAGACCCATAGGGGCCCATAGGGACCCATAGAGACCCATAGAGACACATAGGGACCCATAGAGACCCATAGAGACCCATAGGGACCCATAGGGACCCATAGAGACCCATAGAGACACATAGGGACCCATAGAGACCCATAGAGACCCATAGAGACCTATAGGGACCCATAGAGACCCATAGGGACCCATAGAGACCCCATAGACCCCATAGAGACCCCATAGACCCCATTGCCACCCCATAGACCCCATAGCTGCCCCATAGAGACCCCATAGAGCCCATTGCCACCCCATAGAAACCCCATAGAAACCCCATAGACCCCATAGACCCCATAGAGCCCCATAGAGACCCCATAGACCCCATTGCCACCCCATAGAGACCCCATAGAGACCCATAGAGCCCCATAGGGACCCATAGAAACCCCATAGACCCCCATAGACCCCATAGAGACCCCATAGACCCCATAGATCCCATAGAGCCCCATAGAGACCCCATAGACCCTCCTACTAAATAACCCCCCCCCCTTTATGTCCCCACCCCTTTCTGTCCCCGCCCCATAGATCCCATAAAGGCACCGTAAAAACCCCACAGAGCCCCACAGCGCTGCGGGGCCGTGAGTCCTCACCCCATAACCCACCCCATAGATCACCCCATAGATCACCCCATAGAAACCCCATTGCCACCCCATAGAGACCCCATAGACCCCATAGATCCCATAGAGACCCCATAGACCCCATTGCCACCCCATAGAGACCCCATAGAGCCCCATAGAGACCCCATAGACCCCATTGCCACCCTATAGACCCCATTGCTGCCCCATAGACCCCATTGCCACCCCATAGCGACCCCACAGAGACCCCATAGACTCCATAGACCCCATTGCCACCCCATAGAGACCCCATAGACCCCATTGCCACCCCATAGAGACCCCATAGACCCCATTGATGCCCCATAGAGACCCCATAGACCCCCATATCTCCCCATAGACCCCATTGCTGCCCCATAGAGACCCCATAGACCCCATAGAGACCCCATAGCTCACCCCATAGATCACCCCATAGATCACCCCATAGACCCCATTGCCACCCCATAGAGACCCCATAGACCCCATTGCCACCCCATAGAGACCCCATAGACCCCATTGCCACCCCATAGCTGGCCCCATAGATCACCCCATAGCCCACCCCATAGATCACCCCCCCCAACACCCCATAGACCCCATAGCTGCCCCATAGATACCCTATAGACCCCATAGACCACATAGAGACCCCATAGAGACCCCATAGACCCCCATATCTCCCCATAGACCCCATTGCTGCCCCATAGAGACCCTATAGACCCCATTGCTGCCCCATAGAGACCCTATAGACCCCATAGAGACCATAGAGACCCCACTAGCTCACCCATAGGCTGACCCCATAGACCCACCCATAGCTCACCCCATAGATCACCACCCCTAGAATCACCCCATTAGGCTCACCCCATAGATTTCACCCCATAGATCACCCCATTAGATCACCCCATAACCCACCCCAAATAGATCACCTAGATTCACCCCACAGTAGGATGTAGCAATATTATTTTATACTCATATCAAACTAATTGTATAATCTTAGAACCTCCCCATTTTTTGCCCCCCATAGAGGACCCCAAACTTAGGACCCCCATATTCCCCATAACCCCATTTGCTGCCCCACTTTTAAAGGGATAAAAATAAGGACCTATAGACCCATAGGACCCCATTTTCCTGCCTAGAGAACCCCATGGACCCCCAATCTCCCATAGACCCCATTGCCCACCCCATTTAGAGACCCTCTTTTGTTAAAGCCCCTTGCCACCCCCATAGGCTACCCCATTAGATCACCCAACCCACCCCATAGTAACCCCATAGAGACCCCATAGACCCCATTCGCCACCCCATAGAGACCCACTGACCCCCATTGCCCCACCCCAGCACACCATACACCCAAGCACCTCACACCCCACAGACCCCATCACTTAGACCCATAGAAGAACCCCATAGAGCCCCATGCTGCCCCATAGACCCCTATATCCCCCCCAGCCCAGTATGTCCCCCGTTATTCGCCCCATAGGCCCCATACGAGGACCCCATAAACACACTGCACCCCATAGAGACCCCATTGCTGCCCCATAGAGACCCTATAGACCCCATAGACCCCATAGAAACCTCATAGACCCCATAGACCCCTATAGACCCCATAGACCCCATAGACCCCATATCCCCCCCATAGACCCTATAGACCCCTATATCCCCTCCCAGCCCCATATCCACCCCTATATCCCCCCATAGACCCCATAGAAACCCCATAGACCTCATAGAAACCCTATAAACCCCATAGACTTAATAGAAACCCCATAGACCCCATAGACCCTATTACCACCCCATAGACCCCATATCCCCCCTCATATCCCCCCCATAGAAACCCCATAGACCCCCATAGACCCTATAAACCCCATAGAAACCCTATAAACCCCATAGACCCCATAGAAACCCCATAGACCCCATAGCCACCCCACAGGGACCCCATAGACCCTATAAACCCCATAGAAACCCCATATCCCCACCATAGAGACCCTATAGACCCCATATCCCACCCATAGACCCCATACCCACCCCCATAGACCCTATAGACCCCATAGACCCTATAAACCCCATATACCCCCATAGATCCCAATAGGGACCCCATAGACCCTATAAACCCCATAAGGATCCCATAGAGATCCTATAGACCCCATATAAACCTCATAGACCCCATATAAACCCCATATAAACCCCATAGACCCCATAGACACCCCGTAGACCCCATTGCCACCCCATAGAGACCCCATAGACCCCATATCCCCCCCCATAGACCCCATAGACCCCATATCCCCTCCCATAGACCCTATAAACCCAATAGAACCCCCATAAACCCCATAGACCCCATATTCCCCCATAGAAACCCCATAGACCCTATAAACCCCATACAAACCCCATAGAAACCCCATAGAAACCCTATAGCCCCTATAGACCCCATAGAGAACCCATAGACCCTATAAACCCCATAGACCCCATAGAAACCCCATAAAAACCCCAGTGACCCCATATACCCCCATAGATCCCAATAGGGACCCCATAGAGACCCCATAGACCGCATAGAAACCCCATAGACCCCATAGACCCCATAGGGACCCCATAGACCCCCTATATCCCCCCACAGACCCCATAGACCCCATAGAAACCCCATAGATACCCATATCCCCCCCCATAGACCCCATAGAGACCCCATAGACCCCATATCCCGCCCCATAGACCCCATAGACCCTATAGACCCTATTACCACCCTATAGACCCTATAGACCCCATATCCCCCCCCATAGACCCCATAGAAACCCCATAGACCCTATTACTACCCTATAGACCCTATAGACCCCATATCCCCCCCCACAGACCCCATAGAAACCCCATAGAAACCCTATAAACCCCATAGAAACCCTATAAACCCCATAGAGACCCTATAAACCCCATAGAGACCCTATAAACCCCATAGAGACCCTATAAACCCCATAGAGACCCTATAAACCCCATAGAAACCCCATAAACCCCATAGAGACCCCATAAACCCCATAGAAACCCCATAACCCCCCCATAAACCCCATAGAGACCCTATAGACCCCATAGACCCCATAGACCCCATACAAACCCCATAGAGACCCCATAGAAACCCCATAGACCCTATAGACCCCATAAAAACCCCATAGAAACCCCATAGACCCCATACAAACCCCATAGAGACCCCATAGACCCCATTAACCCCATAGAAACCCCATAGACCCCATAGATCCTATAAGCCCCATAGAAACCCCATAGACCCCATAGACCCCATAGAAACCCCATAGACCCTATAGACCCCATATACCCCCATAGATCTTAATAGGGACCCCATATCCTCCCATAGACCCCATAGAGACCCCATAGAGACCCATAGGGACCCATAGAGACCCATAGAAACCCCATAGACCCCATAGAGACCCCATAGAGACCCTATAAACCCCATAGACCCCATAGAAACCCCATAGACCCCATATCCCCCCCCATAGACCCCATAGAGACCCCATAGACCCCATATCCCCCCCCATAGACCCCATAGAGACCCCATAGACCCCATA
>NW_015439870.1:193091-197648 GCF_001577835.2 Coturnix japonica | reverse complement strand
ATAACCCATATAACCCCCCTTATAACCCCATATATCCCATGTAACCCCTTATATCCCATATAACTCCTCATATAACCCCTTATATCCCATATAAACCGCCATATAACCCCCCATATAACCTCATATATCCCATATAACACCCCATATATCCCATGTAACCCCATACAACCCCATATAACCCCATATAACCCCCTATATCCCATATAACCCCATATAACCCCGTATATCCCATATATCCCATATAACCCCATACATCCCATATAACCCCATATAACCCCACATATCCCATATAGTCCCCCATATAACTCCATATATCCCATATAACCCCCCATATATCCCATATAACCCCCCATATATCCCATATAACCCCATATATCCCATATAACACCCCATATATCCCATATAACACCCCATATATCCCATATAACCCCATATATCCCACATAACCCCATATAACCCCATATATCCCATATAACCCCATATATCCCATATATCCCATATATTCCATATAACCCCATATATCCCATATAACATCCCATATAACCCCATATATCCCATATACCCCCCCATATCCCATATAACCCCATATATCCCATATAACATCCCATATAACCCCATACATCCCCTATATCCCATATAACATCCCATATATCCCATATAACCCCATATAACCCCATATATCCCATATATCCCATATAACATCCCATATAACCCCATACATTCCCTATATCCCATATAACACCCCATATAACCCCATATAACCCCATATATCCCATATAACCCCATATATCCCCTATAACATCCCATATATCCCATACATCCCCTATATCCCATATAACTCCATATAACCCCATACACCCCCTATATCCCATATAACATCCCATATAACCCCATATATCCCATACATCCCCTATATCCCATATAACATCCCATATATCCCCTATATCCCATATAACACCCCATATAACCCCATATATCCCATATAACCCCATATATCCCATATAACATCCCATATAACCCCATACATCCCCTATATCCCACATAACATCCCACATAACATCCCATATAACCCCATATATCCCATACATCCCCTATATCCCATACAACCCCATATAACCCCATACATCCCCTATATCCCATATAACCCCATATAACATCCCATATATCCCATATAACCCCATATAACCCCATACATCCCATATAACATCCCATATAACCCCATACATCCCATATAACATCCCATATAACCCCATACATCCCATATATCCCATATAACCCCATATATCCCATATAACCCCATATAACCGCATATATCCCATATAACCCCATATAACCCCATATATCCCATATAACATCCCATATAACCCCATACATCCCCTATATCCCATATAACATCCCATATAACCCCATACAACCCCATATAACCCCATACATCCCCTATATCCCCCCCGCTGACCGCGGTGCTGGTGCCGGCGCCGTGTGTGGTCCGGTGTCGCGGTGGGTGGTAAGGCACGCGGGCTGCTGGTTGGACAACGTGGGTGGGCCGCGCTCGGCCGCCTCGACCGCCGTCCGTAAGGTCACTTCCGGGGGGGGAGGGGCTGAATGGGGGGGGGGGGGAAAGGAAACGACGGCCCGGGGGGGCAGCGAGCAGTGCTGGTCTGTAGGGAGATTTATAGGTTATATGGCGGGATATAGGAGGGCGTTATATGGGGTTATATGGGTGTATGGGGTTTATGGGGATTATATGGGTGTTATTATGGGGGATATAGGGGGTTATATTGGGGGTATATGGGGGTTATGGCGGGGGGGGGAAGGAAACGACGGCCCGGGGGGGGCAGCGAGCAGTGCTGCGTTCCTGTAGTGAGATATAGGGTATATATGGGGGATTATAGGGGTTATTATGGGGTTTATATGCGGGTATATGGGGGATATAGGGGTATATGGGGGAGTATGGGGGGGGAAAGGAAACGACGGCCCGGGGAGGGGAGCAGAGAAGCAATGCTGGTCTGTAGCGGAGATATATGCGGTTATATGGGGGATTAGGGGGTGAGATATAGGGGTTATATGGGGTGTTATTGGGGTTATATGGGGGATATATGGGGTTATTATGGGGATATATGGGGATATGGGGGGGGGAAAGGAAAACGACGGCCCGGGGGGGCAGCGAGCAGTGCTGGTCCTGTAGGGGGAGATATAGGGTTATATGGGGATATAGGGGGGCGATATATGGGAGGAGGATTATATGGGGGATATTATGGGGGATTATATGGCGGTTATAGGGGGGGATTATGTGGGATATGGGGGGATATGGGGGGGGAAAGGAAACGACGGCCCGGGGGGGGCAGAGAGCAGTGCTAGTGTCCTGTAGGGGGAGATATGGGGTTATATGGGGGATATAGGGGCGGATATAGGGGATATATGGGGTTATATGGCGGTGTATGGGTTTATATGGGGGATATATGGGGTATTATGGGGTGTTATGGGGGGGGGAAAGGAAACGACGGCCCGGGGGGTGGCAGCTGAAGGCAGTGCTTGTGGTCCTGGGGGGAGATATAGGGTTGATATGGGGGATTATATGGAGGTGATCATGGGGGATATATGGGGGATATATGGGGGATTATGGGGAGATATGGGGGGGATATATGGGTTAAATAGGGGTTATATTGGGGGGAAATGGGGTTGGATGAGGTGCATGAGGGGGTATATGGGGTATATGGGGGATTATGGGTGGTGGGAATTGGGAGGTTATGGGGTGCTATTGGGGCGCTATTGGGTTGCCATGAGCGTTGCGTTATGGATCCATAGGGTTCTATAGGATGCTATGGTGTGCCATGGGGTGCTATGGGGTGCCATAGGGTGTTATGGGGCGTTTATGGGATGCTTATGGGTTGCTTATGGGTCTGTTTTATGGGGCGCTTATGGGTTGCTATGGGGTGGCTATGGGGGTTGTTATGCGGACTCTATGGGGCACCATAGGGTGTTATGGGGCTCTATGGGGTGTATATGCGGGCACTATGGAGGTGTTTGGGGTGCCATAGGGTGTTTTATGGGGTGCTATGGGTGCTATGGGGGTGTTATTGGGGGCTGCTTTATGGGTGTATTATGGGCGCTATGGGGTGTTATGGGGCTCTATGGGGTTGTTATGGGGACTTATGGGGCGCTATGGGTTTATGGGGCTCTTATGGGTGTTATGGGCGCGTTTATGGGGTGCTATGGGGCTCTATGGGTGTGTATGTGGCCTATGGGCGCGCTTATGAGGTGCCACCACCTGACTGTCTGTGTCGGGGCTCGCCGCACCGCCCAGGGCTCCCCATTGGGCTCCACAGACGGCGACCTGGAGGGGGGGCAGGGAAGGTGGGGCCGGGGGGCTGGTGGGGTCCAGGGGGGGGGACAGAGCTCCATTAGGCCTATGGGCAAGCTCCATTAGGCTATGGGGCACAGCCCCATTACCCCACATTTACCCCATTTACCCCCCCAACCCCCATTCACCCCATTCCCCCCCTTCCTACCCCCCACCCCCCTAATTTTGCCCCCATCCCCATTTACCCCCCCCCAATACCCCCCTTTCTACCCCCCACCCACCATTTACCCCCGCCATTCCCCCACCCCTATTCTACCCCCCCATTCCCACTCTCTTTTCTAACCCCCACCCCCCTATTTACCCCCCTATTTGCCACCCACCCCCCACACTTTGTGCCCCCCACCCATTTCCCCCCCCCCCCACACTTTGTGCCCCCACCCCTATTTACCCCCGCTATTTTAGCCCCCCCATTCCCCGTTTCGCTTTTCTACCCCCACCCCTCTATTATTCCCCCGCCATCCCCCTCTTTAGTGCCTGCCCCCCGCCACTCTTTAAACCCCCGCCCCGAATGCCGCCGGTGGCTGGCTGCCTCCTGCCTCTCTTGGGGCGAGTCCCAGCCCCTCCTCGGGGTCCCGCGGCTGTTGGGGCGGTGGGGGGGGGTGTGGGGCTCGGCTTTGGCGGGTCGACGGGGTCGCTGGGGCTTCCGCTGGGCCGCTTTCAATGCTGGGAGCGCGTTTTGGCCGCCAGCTGTCCGCTTTCTGGGGGAGGGCAAGTGGGGGCAATGGGGTCAATGGGCATCGAATGGGGGGCAATGGGGATCATATGGGGGGGCAATGGGGGGCAAATGGGGTCATATGGGGGGGCAATGTGTGGGGGCCAGATGGGGGCTAATGGGGTGTCATGATTTGGGGCGGCAAGTGTGGTTCGAATGGGAGGCCCAAATGGGGAATCAATGGGGCGGCCAAATGGGGTTTCGAAGATGGGGGGCCAATGCGGGGGCAATGGGGATTTCAATGGGGGGCAATGGGGGGGCATCTGACCCCATAGTCAACACATGGACCCCATTCTGACGCCCATTGGGGAAACCCCATAGCAACCCCCTATGGGACCCCAGTAGTCACCCAATGACCCCATAGGCAGTCCCAATGGGACCCCATTCCTGACCCCACAGCACCCAATGGGGACCCATGGACCCCATAAGCACTCCATGGGACCCATAGCACCCAATGGGACACCATAACATCCATCTGATCCTC
>NW_015439870.1:188629-193066 GCF_001577835.2 Coturnix japonica | reverse complement strand
TCCATATAGGCCTATGGGGGCATCAGCTTCATTAGCTATGGGGCACAGCCTCCCATTTCACGCCCACATTTACCCCTGCATTTTAGTACTCCCCCCAATCACCCCATTCACCCCCAATTCCCCCCCTTTCTTCCTACCCCCCACGCCTCCCCCTCCCCAATTTGTGCCCCCCTCCATTCCGCCCATTACCCCCCCCCAATACCCCCTTCTACCCCCCCACCCCACATATTACCCCCCCATTCCCCCCCACCCCCTATCTACCCCCCCAGTCACACTCTGATACTTTCTACCCCCCACCCCCCTATTTACCCCTCTATTTGCCCCCCACCCCCCAACACTTTGTGCCCCCCACCCCCATTTCCTCCCCCCAACCCCCCCACACTTTGTGCCCCCCACCCCATTTAGCCCCCCTATTTAACCCCCCCATGTCCCCCTCGCTTTGTCGTTACCCCCCACCCCCTATATTCCCCCCCCATCCCCCCTTTTGTGCCCCCCCCCCCCCACGCTTCTTTACCCCCCGCCCCACCTGCAGTGAGGCATGCCTGCCTCCGTCGCATCCTCTTGGAGAGAGTTCCAGCCCCTCCTCGGGGGGGGGTCACGGCGCTGGTTGGGGCGGGTTGCAGGGGGGAGGGTGGTGGGGCGAGTTGGCGGGGGCGTGGAGCAAGCCGTGACGCTGAGTCTAGCCGTAATTCTCTCTGCGGCGCGCTTTTACCGAGCCCGCGTGTTGGCCGGCCCTATGCGGGTTGCACTGGGACTAGGGGTGGCGAGGCAATGGGGGGCAATAGGGGTTCGAATGTGGATCAATGGGGTGCAATACCGGCTGACGCAATTCAACTGAGTCTCTCAGCTGTAGGCAATGGGCGGGCAGATGGGCATTGTCACTCTATGCGGGGCATGAATTGGGGTGCAATGGGTAGGCAATATGGGTCAATGGGGGGGGCAATGTGGTCAATGGGGGCAATGGGGATCAATGGGGGGCAATGGGGTCAATGGGGGGCAATGGGGGGCAATGGGGATCAATGGGGGGCAATGGGGGGCATCTGACCCCATAGCAACACATGGGACCCCATCTGACCCCATGGGACCCCATAGCACCCCATGGGACCCCATAGCACCCAATGGGACCCCATAGCACCCAATGGGACCCCATCTGACCCCACAGCACCCAATGGGACCCAATTGGACCCCATAGCACTCCATGGGACCCCATAGCACCCAATGGGACACCATAGGACCCCATCTGACCCCACAGCACCATATGGGACCCCATAGCACCCCATGGGACCCCATAGCACCCAATGGGACACCATAGGACCCCATAGCACCCCAAGGGACCCCGCAACACCCAATCGGACCCCACGAGACCCCATGTGACCCCACAGCACCCCATGGGACCCAATTGGACCCCATAGCACCCCATGGAACCCCACAGCACCCCATGGGACCCCATAGCACCCAATGGGACACCATAGGACCCCATCTGACCCCATAGCACCCCATGGGACCCCATAGCACCCAATGGGACACCATAGCACCCCATGGGACCCAACTGGACCCCATAGCACTCCATGGGACCCCATAGCACCCAATGGGACACCATAGGACCCCATCTGACCCCACAGCACCCCATGGGACCCCATAGCACCCCATAGAACCCAAAGGGACCCCATGGAACCCCATGTGACTCCACATATCCCCATTATTTCCCTATATGTTCCTATGTGACCCCATATGCCCCCACGTGTCCCTATATGTCCCCATGTGTCCCTATGTGACCCCATATGACCCTAAATGTCCCCATATATCCCCACGACCCCATATGTCCCCGTGTGACCCCATATGTCCCCATACCACCCCATGTGTCCCCACATGTCCCCGTGTGACCCCATAAGGCCCCATATGACCCAATGTCCTCAATGTCCCCCCACCCCATAATTCCCCCCATGTCCCCCCACCCCATAACGCCCCCCCACCCCATAATGTCCCCTATGTCCCCCCATGTCCCTCAATATACCCCATGTCCCCCCACCCCATAACGCCCCCCCACCCCATAGCGCCCCCCCCATGTCCCCCTACCTCCAGGTGCAGCAGGTTCCACACTTGCTGCAGGGGGGGCAGCGTCTTGGTGCGGGGGGGGGCCGGACCCCCATGGAAACCCCACAACTGGGCCTGGGGGGGGGTCAGCAATATGGGAACAGGGCTGCCCCATAGGGACAGTGCTGCCCCATAGGGACACTGCCAGCCCCATAGGGACAGCGCCATCCTATAGGGACAGAGCCAGCCCCATAGGGACAGACCCACCCTATAGGGACAGTCCCTCCCCACATCCCCCCATGTCCCCAATGTCCCCCCACCCCATAATGGCCCCCATGTCACTCTATAGTCCCCTTATGGTCCCGCCCACCCCATAAATGTCCCATGTACCTCAATTTGTCCCCCATTGTCCCCTATTGTCCCCAATGTCCCACATGTTCCCCCCAATGCCATAAATGTCCCCATGTCCCCCATTCCCTCAATGTCCCCCATTGTCCCCCACCCACATTGACTTGTCCCTGGTATTCCCCCCATTTACTGTCCCTTCAAATTAAGCCCCCGCCCCACCCAATAAATTGTCCCCAGTCCTCAATGATTTCCCCCTAGTGTCCCCTCCCACCCCACGAATTTCCCCCACCCCATACATTGTAATCCCGCCTGTTCCCCCAGCACATGCTCCCTTAATATCCCCCCAACCCCATAATGGATCCCCCAAATGTCCTCCTTATGATGTCTACCCAATAGTTCCCTTCCATACCACCCACATAATTTATTCCCCTATGTCCCCCATGTCCCCCTGTCCTGTGTCGCCTAACGTCCCCCCAACCATAAAATGTCCCCATTGGTTCCCTTCAATGTCCCCCATGTTCCCACCTCACTCCACCCCATTTACTTGTCCCCCATATCCCCTATGTCCCCAACATCCCCCCACCCCATAACGTCCCCCCATGTCCCCAATATCCCCCCACCCCACAATGTCCCCCATGTCCCCTATGTCCCCTATGTCCCCTATGTCCCCAACATCCCCCTGTCCCCCCATTCCCACCTGTTGCAGTCTCCCGATCCTGGCTGCCAGCTCCCCTCCGCCGTCACGGTGCCCGTGGTGGGGGGGGCCATGTTGGTTGTGCCCATGTTGGTGGTGGGGGGGGCCATGTTGGTTGCCATGATGTTGTTGGTGGTGCCCATGTTGGTGCCCATGTTGTTGGTGGTGCCCATGTTGGTGGTGGCCATATGGGTGGCCCTGGTGGCACCCACTGGTGTCCCATGGATGTCCACAGTGACACCCACGGACACCCATTCATGTTCTCATTGACACCCATTGATGTTCCATTGACACCCATTGATGTCCCACTGATGCCCATTGATGCCCCATTAATACCCACTGATACCCATTGCTACACATTGATGCCCACTGACATCCCCACTGACACTGATTGATACCCCTTGATGCCCATTGACACCCATTGATGTCCCCATTGACACCCATTGACGCCCATTGACACCCATTGATGCCCACTGACACCCACTGACGTCCCCATTGACACTCATTGATGCCCATTGATGTCCCATTGACACCCATTGATGTCCCCATAGACACCCATTGATGCCCCATTGACACCCATTGATGCCCCATTGACACCCATTGATGCCCCCATTGACACCCATTGATGTCCCACTGATGTCCCATTGACACCCATTGACACCCACTGATGTCCATTGACACCTATAGGTGCCCATTGACACCCACTGCTGCCCATTGATACCTATTGATGTCCTCATTAACAACCATTGACACCCATTGATGGCCCCAGTAACACCCACTGACACCCATTCATATTCTCATTGACACTCATTGATGCCCATAGACACCCATTGACACCCATTGATGCCCCATTGATGTCCCCATAGACACCCATTCACACTCATTGATGCCCCCATTGATGTCACATTGACACCCACTGATGCCCATTGGTACCCACTGACACCCACTGGTGCCCATTGGTGCCTATTGACACCCACTGATGTTCCCATTCATGTTCTCATTGATACCCATTGATGCCCCATTGACACCCATTGATGCCCATTGATGCCCCCACTGGCACCCCCCCATTACAGCCCCATTGACACCCCATTGTAGCCCCACTGATACCCCATACCAGCCCCATTGTCACCCCATGGCTGCCCCATTGACACCCCCCCATTACAGCCCCATTGTCACCCCATAGCTGCCCCACTGACACCTCCCCATTGCTGCCCCATTGACACCCCATAGCTTCCCCATTGACACCCCATGGCTGCCCCATTGACACCCCATAGCTGCCCCATTGAAACCCCATGGCTGGTACCCCCATGGCTGCCCCATTGACACCCCATAGCTTCCCCATTGACACCCCATGGCTGCCC
>NW_015439870.1:184121-185108 GCF_001577835.2 Coturnix japonica | reverse complement strand
GGCCCCTCTGGGATGCTGGGGGGGTTCAATGGGGCGCTGTGGGGCTAATGGGTCCCTATGGGGTGATGGGGGTCCCCATGGGTCCCTATGGGGCGGCATGGGTACTTATGGGGTGATGTGGGTCCTATGGGTACCTATGGGGCACTGTGGGTCCCTATGGGGCGATGTGGGTCCTTATGGGGTGATGAGGGTCCCCATGTGTCCCTATGGGGCGATGTGGGTCCCCCTGGGTCCTTATGGGGCGATGTGGGTCCCTATAGGGTGATGTGGGTCCTATGGGTCCCTATGGGGCGATGTGGGTCCATGTGGGGTGATGTGGGTCCCCATGGGTCCTTATGGGGCGATATGGGTCCCTATGGGGCGATGTGGGTCCCTATGGGTCCATATGGGGTGATGTGGGTCCTATGGGTCCCTATGGGGCACTGTGGGTCCCTATAGGGTGATGTGGGTCCCCATGGGTCCCTATGGGGCAACATGGGTCCTTATGGGGTGATGTGGGTCCCTATAGGGTGATGTGGGTCCCTATGGGTCCCTATGGGGCTCTGTGGGTCCCATGTGTCCCTATGGGGTGATGTGGGTCCTATGGGTCCCTATGTGTCGCTGTGGGTCCCCCCCTCTCCCCACGTCCCGCTATGGGGCGGGGTCTCGTACCTGTTGCTGGGCAGCCATGGCCGTGGTGTGGGGCAGCCCCAGCCCCCGCTGCAGCCCACGTGCCCCACAGCGAAGGGCTCCCGTCCCGCCCGGCCCCCCAGCGGCTCCGCAGCGCGATGCATCCAGCCTGCCCCATAGATCAGCCCTATAGCGTGACCCCATAGATCCCAGCCCCATAGATCCCACAGCCTGCCCCATAGATCAGCCCTATAGCGTGACCCCATAGATCCCACAGCCTGCCCCATAGATCAGCCCTATAGCGTGGCCCCATAGATCCCAGCCCCATAGATCCCACAGCCTGCCCCATAGATCAGCCCTATAGCGTGACCCCATAGA
>NW_015439870.1:178935-182025 GCF_001577835.2 Coturnix japonica | reverse complement strand
GCTGGGGGATATGGGGCATTCTATAGGGCAATATGTGGGGCTGGGGGGGATGTGGGGCAGCCTATGGGGTGAGATGTGGGGATGGGAGGGATGTGGGGCAGCCTATGGGGCCCTATAGGTCCAGATGTGGGGCAGCCTATGGGGCGCTATAGGTCCCTATGGGGCACTATTGGTCCCTATGGGGCGCTATGGGGTGGGATGTGGGGCTGGGGGGGGGGGCTGTGGGGCACTATGGGGCTGGGGGTGCTATGGGGTGTTCTGGGGCTGGCTATGGGGCGCGGGGGGGGGGGGTTCAGTCACGTGGTGTCCCCAGGCCCCGCCCCCTCACCTTCCCAGCTACGCTCTGCAGGAGCTCGGCCAATCACAGCGCGGCTCTCGGCCGGCAGCCAATCATCGTCCTGCTCCCCGCTCAGCCTGTGGGTGGCAGCCAATGGGAGAAAAGTCAGCGCGGCGCCGGCCAATGGGAAACGGCCGACGTAAATGGGGGAGGGGGGGAAATTTCCGAGGGGGGGGGGGGGGGGGAAACCCCACAGAGCCCCATAGGGAACAATAGGGACATATAGAGACCCATAGGGACCCATAGAGACCCATAGGGACACATAGAGACACATAGGGACCCATAGGGACCCATAGAGACCCATAGAGACACATAGAGACCCATAGAGACCCATAGGGACCCATAGGGACCCATAGGGACCCATAGGGACCCATAGAGACCCATAGGGACCCACAGGGACCCATAGAGACACATAGCGCCCCATAACTGCCATACAGCACCCACCCACACAAACACACACGTGTCCACCCCATATACCTACATGCACATACATGTACACACACACGTGTGTCCTCCTCACACACACACACGTGTCCTCCTTATATACACACACATACAAACACATACATACACATACATGTACATACATATACATACATGGACACACATATACATACATGTACATACACGTACATGCATGTACACACATGTCCCCCTCTCGCATACACACACACACATGTACATACATGTGCGTGTCCCCATAACACACACACACACGTGTCCCCCCTCACATACATGCACACACACACATACACACAAACACACGCGTGTCCCCCCCCCTCACATACATACACACATGTACACACACATATATGTCCCCCCTCACACACACACGTGTGCCCTCCACATACATACACACATGTACACACACACGCATCCCCCCTCACATAAACACATACATGTACACACATACGTGTGTCCCCCCCCTCACATACATACACACACACGTACACACACACGTGCCCCCATGTTCTCACACACACATGTACACACACACACAGACACACACACCCTCACATACATACACACACATGTACATACACACATGTCCCCCCTCACATACATAAACACACGTGTCCCCATCACATACATAAACACACGTGTCCCCATCACATACATATATACACACATGTACACACACACACATGTCCCCTACTACAAGTGTCCCCATCACATACATATACACACATATGTACATACACACACGTGTCCCCCCTCATATACACACACACGTGTACACACACACACACCCTCACATACATACACATACATGTGCATACACACATGTTCACCCTCACATACATACACACACGTGTCCCCATCACATACATACATACACACACACACGTACATACACACATGTCTCCCCTCACATACATACACACACGTGTCCCCATCACATACTCATACACACACATGTACATACACACACATGTCCTCTACTACACGTGTCCCCATCACATACATATACACACATATGTACATACATACACGTGTCCCCCCTCATATACACACACACGTGTACACACACACACACACCCTCACATACATACACATACATGTGCATACACACATGTTCCCCCTCACATACATGCACATACGTGTACATACACACATGTTCCCCCTCACATACATACACACGTGTCCCCATCACATACATACACACACATGTACATACGCACAAGTCCCCCCCTCACATACATACACACACGTGTCCCCATCACATACATACACACACACATGTACTCACACGCGTGTCCCCCTCATACACACACACACATGTACACACACACACACACCCTCACATACATACACATACATGTGCATACACACATGTTCACCCTCACATACATACACACACATGTACATACACACATGTTCCCCCCTCACATACATACACACACGTGTCCCCATCACATACATACACATGTACATACGCACAAGTCCCCCCCTCACATACATACACACACGTGTCCCCATCACATACATATACACACATATGTACATACACATGCGTGTCCCCCCTCATATACACACACACATGTACACACACACACACCCTCACATACATACACACACATGTACATACACACATGTGCCCCCTCACATACATACACACACGTGTCCCCATCACATACATACACACACACATGTACATACACACACGTTCCCCCTCACATACATACACACACGNCACACACGTGTCCCCATCACATACATACACACACACATGTACATACACACACGTTCCCCCTCACATACATACACACACGTGTCCCCATCACATACTTACACACACACACGTACTCACATGCGTGTCCCCCTCATACACACACATGTACACACACACACATGTCCCCCTTTACATACATCCACATACATGTACTCACGTGTGTCCCCCTCACATACATACAAACACATGTACTCACACACATGTGCCCCCCCCACACATACATACACACACACACGTGCCTTCTCACATACACACACACACGTCTCCCTTTACATACATCCACATACATGTACTCACGTGTGTCCCCTCACATACATACACACACACACGTGTGCCCCCCCCCCCATTCCCCCATACCGGCTGCACCCCATGGCCCCCCGCACACGTGTGTCGTCCCCTCGCACACGCGTGTCGTATCCCCTCACACGCGTGTTGTGTTTCCCGTCGCACACGCGTGTGCTGCCGTGTCACCGCACGGAGCCGCCCCCGCAGCCACATTAAAGGGGGGCGGGGGGGGTGA
>NW_015439870.1:177502-178522 GCF_001577835.2 Coturnix japonica | reverse complement strand
GGGGGGACACGAGGACAGGAGGGGACATGAGGATCTATGGGGACATGGGAGGACATGGGGGGACATGGGGACATGGGGATATATGGGGACACAGGGGGACATAAGGGGACATAGGGGGACATGGGGATATATGGGGACACAGGGGGACATAAGGGGACATAGGGGGACATGGGGATATATGGGGACATGGGGACATATGGGGACATGGGGACATATGGGGACATGGGGGGACATAAGGATATATGGGGATCTATGGGGACATGGGGGGACACTAAGGGGACATGGGGGGACATGATATATGGGGATCTAAGGGGACACAGGGGGACATATGGGGACATATGGGGACATGGGGGGGACACAAGGGTACATGGGGTGACATGGGGACATGGGGGGATATAGGGATATATGGGGATATATGGGGATATATGGGGACATGGGGGGACATAGGGGGACGTGGGGGGATATAGGGACACACAGGGGGGACACTGTGATATATGGGGCCGGGGGGGGGGGCATAGGGGCCATAGGGATATATGGGGCCATAGGGATATATGGGGCCATGGGGATATATGGGGCCATAGAGATATATGGGGCCATGGGGGGCATAGGGGCCATAGGGATATATGGGGCCATGGGGATATATGGGGCCATGGGGGGCCATAGGGATATATGGGGCCATAGGGATATATGGGGCCATGGGGATATATGGGGCCATGGGGATATATGGGGCCATAGGGATCTATGGGGCCATAGGGATCTATGGGGCCATGGGGATATATGGGGCCATGGGGATATATGGGGCCATGGGGGGCCATAGGGATATATGGGGCCATGGGGATATATGGGGCCATGGGGGGCCATAGGGATATATGGGGCCAAAGGGATATATGGGGCCATAGGGATATATGGGGACATGGGGGGCCATAGGGATATATGGGGCCATAGGGATATATGGGGCCATGGGGATCTATGGGGCCATGGGGGGGGGCAGCACAGTCAGCACCCAATGGGACCCTCCCC
>NW_015439870.1:168196-175881 GCF_001577835.2 Coturnix japonica | reverse complement strand
GACAATAGGTGACAATGGGTGACAATGGGTGACAGTGGGTGACAGTGGGTGACAATAGCTGACAATGGGTGACAATAGGTGACAATAGGTGACAATGGGATGGGATGGGGGTGACAATAGGTGACAATGGGTGACAATAGGTGACAATAGGTGACAATGGGAGGGGAAGAGGGTGACAATGGGTGACAATGGGTGACAATGGGGTGACAATAGGCGCCATTGGGTGACAATGGGACGGGATGGGGGTGCCAATAGGTGCCATTGGGTGCCATCACGTGACCCCGGGTGCCATTGGGTGCCATCACGTGACCCCGGGGCAGCGCCCGGGTGGCACCGCCGCCACGTGACCGGAGGGAGCCACGTGACCGGAGGACACCACCCCGACGTCACGTGACCGCCTGCCGGCTGGGGGAGGGGCGCGCGCTGCCTCCCGCACGTCCGCAATGGCCGGAGACGGCGTCGGCCAATGGGAGAGCGCCTGGAGGGAGGCGACCAATGGGAGCGAGCGGTTGGCGGAGGGGGCGGGGCGATGGTAAGCCACGCCCCCAGGGCGGAGCGCGGGGTCGCACGTGCGAGTGGGCGGGGCTAAGACGGGCCACGCCCCTCAGCTGCATCACGTGACCCCACTCACGTGCCCCGCCCCTCCTGTTATCCCTCCCCAACAACAGCGCCGGGACGCGCCCTGATTGGCTGGTGCAGCCGTGACGTCACGCACCACCCGGCCTGCTGTTGCCGTAGCAACAGGGAAAGCGGTGGGCGGGGCCAAGAGAAACCACGCCCCTTTCTTCGTGACCACGCCCCCCTCGTGTCACGTGACACGCGGTGTCACTCATTCACACCCATTCACACTCACACGGTTCCCATCGGTTTCCATTCACTTTATTGAGCCCCCCACACACACACACACTCCACCCCTACCCCATAGGGCTCCACAGTCCCCATAGGGTCCCATTGTCCCCATAGGTCTTCATTGACCCCACAGTGCTCATCAATGTCCCCATAGGGCTCCGTTGTCCCCATAGAACTCCCCATAGGGCTTATCAATGTCCCTATAGGGCTCATCAGCATCCCCATAGGGCCCCATTGTCCCCACAGAGCTCCCCATAGGGCTCCACTGTCCCCATAGGGCTCCATTGTCCCCATAGAGGTCATCATTGTCCCCATAGAGAACACCAGTGTCCCCATAGAGTTCATCAATGTCCCCATAGGGTTCCATTGTCCCCATAGAGCTCCATTGCCCCCATAGGGCACATCAATGTCCCTATAGGGCTCATCAGTGTCCCCATAGGGCCCCATTGCCCCCACAGAGCTCCCCATAGGGCTCCATTGTCCCCATAGAGGTCATCAACGTCCCCATAGGGCTCCATTGTCCCCATAGGGCTTCATTGATCCCATAGGACTCATCAACGTCCCCATAGGGCTCCACTGTCCTCATAGAGGACATCAATGTCCCCATAGAGTTCACCAGAGTCCCCATAAGGTTCTGTTGTCCCCATAGGGCTCCATTGTCCCCATAGGGTCCCATTGTCCCCATAGGGCTCCATTGTCCCCATAGGTCACACTGTTGCCCCATAGGGCTCGGTGCCACCCTCATAGGTTGAGGTGCTGTCCCCATACGTCCCCTTATTGCCCCCACAGGTCCCCATATTGTCCCCATAGGTCTCCCCACTGTCCCCATTAGTCCCCATATTATCCCCATAGGTTCCCATATTGTCCCCATATGTCCCCATATTGCCCACCCCAGTGTCCCCGCTGTCCCCATATGTCCCCTTGTCCCCATAGATCCCCTTATTGTCCCTATATGTCCCCATATTGCCCCCCACAGTGTCCCCACTGTCCCCATATGTCCCCTTGTCCCCATAGATCCCCTTATTGTCCCCATAGGTCACACTTTTGCCCCCCCCAGTGTCCCCGCTGTCCCCATATGACCCCTTGTCCCCATAGATCCCCTTATTGTCCCCATAGGTCCCCTTATTGTCCCCACAGATCCCCTTATTGTCCCCATAGATCCCCTTATTGTCCCCATATGTGCCCATATTGCCCCCCACAGTGTCCCCACTGTCCCCATAGGTCCCCATATTGTCCCCATTGCCCCCATAGGTCCCCACACTGTCCCCATCTGTCCCCACATTGCCCCCCCCCGTGTCCCCTGTGTCCCCATATGTCCCCATATTGCCCCCACAGGTCCCCATATGTCCCCCCCCGTTGTCCCCTTTGTCCCCATAGCAGGGGTCCTCGCCCCCCCCCCACCACCACAGCTGCAGCCCGTTGTCCCCCCGCCGGGGGGGCTCGTCGTCGTCGTCCCCCCCCTCGTCATCGCTGTCCCACGGCACAGGGAACACGCGCTGCCCCGACGACGTGGCCATGATGGGCAGCCAGGGGTGAAGGCTGGGGGGGGGCGGGGCAAAGTTCAGTCCCTGGGGGGCCACATTAAAGGGGCATAGGGGGGTAATGGGGGGATATAGGGGGGTATAGGGGGTCTAGGGCTATAATGAGGGGATATGGGGGGAACTATGGGGGGGTATCTGGAATATAAGGGGGCTATATGGGGGGTGAGATGGGGGGTATGGGGGGATATGAGGGGGTATAGGGGGAATAAGAGGCTATATGGGGGGGGTATGGGGGTGGGTATGGGGGGATATTGAGGGGGTATACGGGGTCTATAATGGGGGAGTATGGGGGAATATGGGGGGTAAAGGGCTTAATGGGGGAGATGGGGGGATAATGGGGGATATAGCCAGGGGGAAATACATAGGGGACTATAATGAAGGGGGGTAATGGGGGAATAGAGGGGGATAAAATGGGGGAATAAGGGGAATACAGGGGGGATACTGAAACGGGGTGAAAGGGGGATCATAGGGGGAAGAGGGGGATTCGAGGGGAGGAGAGGCGGAGGATAATAGGGAGGAGAAGGGGGTGCTATAGAGGGGATATGGGGAATATGGGGAAGTAATGGGGGAATAAATGAGAATGGGGGATACGTGGGGTATAGTGGGAATAGGGGCGGATATGGGGGGAAAAAGAGGATATTCGGGGGATATAGGGGGTACGAGGGGGATATGGAGGGAAGAGAGGGGGCTAATGGGGAGGGGGAGAAGAAATATAGGGGAAAACGGGGGGCATATATGGGAGGCGCTATCGGGGGGGAGATAGGGCCAGATATGGCGGGATATGTGGGGAAGAGAGGGGGGGACTATGGTGGGGGTAGATGGAGGAATATAAGGGGGGAAAGGGGGTAAATATGGGGGGGTTAATGGTGGTGTATGGGGGGATTATGAAGGGGGTATAGGGGTATACTGGGGGTAAAATGGAGGGATATGGGGGGATACAAGGGGGTATAGGGGCTAATATGGGGAGCATGGGGGGATATGGGGGGATTATAGGGGGTATAAGGGGCTTATATGGGGGGATATGGGGGGGAAGAGGGGGCATATGGGGCAATGGGGTCAATGGGGTGGATGGTGCCCCCACCTGGTCCCATTGACGCAGTCTGGCCGTGCTCTGAACTGCAGGCAATGGGGCAGGAACACACTTGAGCCCCCATTGGGGTCTGGGGCACCAACGTGTCCCACACAGTTACAACGGCCCCCGCTGTCACCCCCACCACAAAGCGCCGCTCTGGGGGCACAAAGGGGGCACGAATGGGAAACCAGCCCCTGGGACCCCAAACACAACCCTATGGCCACCCAATGGAACCCCAAAATTGATAATCCTTATGGCACCCAAGGAACCCCATTGAAATCCCTATGGCACCCAAACTGGAACCATGGACATCCTATGGCACCCAATGGAACCCTAAATGGATCATTACCTATGGCATCACCCAATGGAAACCCCATTGACATCCCTTAATGGCACCCAATGGAACCCCAAAATTGATATCCTATCGCACCATTGGCGACCCTATGGATATCCTATGGCACCGCCATGCGGGGGAGGGAAAAAAAAACCCTAATTGAACATCCATAAATGCACCCAATGGCACCTAAATTGACATCCCCCCCCTTTTAATTTTTGGGCAACCCAATGAACCCTACATTGAACTATCCTCTGGGCACCCAATTGAAACCCCATACTGATATCTCATGGCACCCACTGGAACCCCATTCGAAAAATCCTTATGGCACCCGATGGAACCCTATCTGGATATCCTATGGGCACCAATGGAAACCCCAAATTGACATCCTATGGCACCCAATGGAACCCTATTGATATCCTATGGCACCCAATGGAACCCCATTGATATCCTATGGCACCCAAGGAACACGCCACTGATATCCCCTATGGCAAACCCAATGGAACCCCATTGACATCCCTATGGCTAACCCAATGGAACCCTAATTGATACAATCTTAATGGCCACCCAATGGAAACCCTATTGATCATCCTATGGCAACAATGGAACCTAATTGATTATCCTATGGCACCCAATGGAACCCTATTGATATCCTATGGCACCCAATGGAACCCTATTGACATCCTATGGCACCCAATGGAACCCCATTGATATCCTATGGCACCCAATGGAACCGCCAATTGATTATCCTTAATGGCATACCCAATGGAAACTATTTGAAGCCATCCTATGGCACCCAGGGAACAACTATTTGACAAAATCCTATGGCGCACCCATGGAACCTAATTGACATCCGTATGGCACCCAACTGGAACCCATTGATATCCTTATGGCGAAAAACCCATGGAACCCTATCTGATATCCTTGGGCACCCAAAATGGAACCCTATTGATATCCTATGGGCACCCAATGGAACCCCATTGAATATCTGATGACAATGGAACCCCATTGATAATCTATGCGGCACCCTAATGGAACCCCAATCTGATATCCTAATGGTAACCCAGTGGAACCCCATTGATTATCCTATGGCACCCAATGGAACCCTATTGATATCCTATTCTTGGCAACCCAATGGAAACCGCATTGATATCCTCATGCGCACCCACATGAACCCCGCAATTCTGTATTATCCTAATGGCCCCAATGGAACCCTATTGATATCCTATGGCACCCAATGGAACCCTATTGACATCCTATGGCACCCAATGGAACCCTATTGACATCCTATGCAACCCCAATGGAATCCCTAAATGGATAATCCTATGGCACCCAAGGAAACCCTATTGCATATACTAATGCGCACCCAATGGAAACCCTAATTGATAATCCTAACTGCCACCCATGGAACCCTCAATTGATATTCCTATGGCACCCAATGGAACCCTATATTCGACATCCTATATGGCAACCCAGATGGAACCCTAATGGATTATCCTATGGCACCCAATGGAACCCCATTGATATCCTATGGCACCCAATGGAACCCTATTGATATCCTATGGCACCCAATGGAACCCTATGATATCTATGGGCACCCAATGGAACCCATTGATGATCTATGGCACACCGCAATGGAAACCCATTGACATCCTATGGCACCAATGGCAGCCCAATATCAACCCCATATCAACCCATAGTCACCCCATATCACCCCTAAAGTCGCCCCCATCCCACCCCATAGTCCATATCCAACCCCCATTGAAACACCGATTCCCACCACATCACCCAGTATCCAACCCCAACGTCACCCTATATCAACCCCAATTACTCCCGCATAATCCCCCCATGGACGCTCCATAAATCCCCCCATATCCCCCAACAGTCACCCATATTCACACCACTAGTCACCCATATTCACCCCAATAATCCACCCCATATCACCCCATAGTCACCCATATCCCCATGATCAACCCATGTCACCCATATCCCCCCATATCAACCCCATAATCCCCCCATCATCACACTCAAGTTCACCCTATATCACCCCATATCACCCTATATCACCCCATTGTCCCCATGTGTCCCCATATGACCCGGTCCCCTCCCCCTTAGCCCAGGGGTCACTCACGGGTCGAGGTCAAAGGTCACCCTCTGGTTGGTGGCCACGCGTCGCTCCATCACAAACAGCTCCTTGTCTGGATGACGGACATCCCAGCACAGGATGTGATTGGCCTGAATGGGAAGGGGGCGGGGCCTCGGTAAGCCACGCTCACAACAGTCCCACCCACATTTGTATTGACTCACAAGCCACGCCCCCTAATTTACATAAACACGCCCAAACTGAGGCCACGGCCATCCAGTGAGTCTAATAGGCCCACAGATCACACCCCCTAATTTGCATAGCCACGCCCACTCTGAGGCCACGCCCCCTCATAGGCCACAGAACCCTAATTTGCATAGCCATGCCCACAGTGAGACCACGCCCCTTCATAGGACACACCCCCTAATTTACATAGCCACACCCACACTGGGGCCACGCCCCTTCATAGGACACACCCCCTAATTTACATAGCCACACCCACACTGAGGCCACGCCCCTTCATTGGACACACACACCCCTAATTTACATAGCCACGCCCACTCTAGCCACACCTCCATCACTCACAGTGTGCCCCCAGTTGGCCACACCCATCTAACTTACATGACCACGCCCACCTAATTTACATAACCACGCCCAATTGCAGGGCCCAACCACACGCACCTGCCAATCATACCCCTTAGCTCCGCCCACACTCAAGTCCCACCTCCTTAAGCTGTCAATCATACCCTAAGCCCACCCCTCAGCCCCTTTAGCCCCGCCCACTCTCAAGCCCCGCCCCCTATAGCTGTCAATCATAGCTCTTAGCCAATCATTCAGCCCCATCAGCCCCTCCCATTTTCAGGCCCTGCCCCCATCACCCTTAGCTCCGCCCACAGTCAAGCCCCGCCCCCTACAGCTGTCAATCATACCCCTTAGCCAATCATTCAGCCCCATTGGCCCCGCCCACCCTCAAGCCCCGCCCCCATCGCCACTTAGCTCCACCCACCCTCAAATCCCCGCCCCCTATAGCTGTCAATCATACCCCTCAGCCAATTATTCAGCCCCATCAGCCCCTCCCACCCTCAAACCCCGCCCCCATTCCCCCTTAGCTCCGCCCACCTTGCGCCCCCCGGCGTACAGATAGACCCCATCGGGGCTGAAGCGGAGATAAGTGGGGGCAAAGGGGAGCTGAGGCCACAGAGCCACGGCCCCCCCCCCATCCATGGGGTACAGCCCCACACTGCGCCCATAGGACCCACAGCACAACAGCTCCTGGGCGGGGCTGACGGCCAGGCAGCCAATCAGGCCCTTCTGAGCCTGCCCTCCACCTATAGAGAGGAAGAAGACACACTCAGGCCACGCCCCCCCCGCCTCAAGCCCCGCCCACTGCCTCGTTTATATTCTCATTTGCATATTCACACCACGCCCCCATATGTGCAACCCTGTCCCAGCCAATCAGAGCTGGCTCTCCCTTTTGCCCTGCCCCCCCCCCCTTTAGCCCCACACCCTTGCCATCAAGCCCCGCCCCTTTGCATCCATACCCTCACCCCATTGGCTGCCCCACTGCTTAGCCCCGCCCCTCCCCTTCTTAGCCCCACCCCTTTGCCCCAATCCCCTCACCCCATTGGCTGTCCCCTTGGCCCCGCCCCCCGTTTGACCCCGCCCCCTACTCTCCTTGGTCCCACCTCTTTGCCATCCAGCCCCGCCCCTTTGCCCCCATACCCTCACCCCATTGGCTGCCCCGTTGTTTAGCCCCGCCCCTCCCCTTCTTGGCCCCACCCTTTACCCATCAAGCCACGCCCCTTT
>NW_015439870.1:167127-168171 GCF_001577835.2 Coturnix japonica | reverse complement strand
TTCCCCTCACCCCATTGGCCGTCCTTTAAGCCCCGCCCCCCGGGTGTGCTCACAGCGCAGTGTCCGTGTGGTGCAGTGTCTCCCTGGTCTCTGTGTGGTGAAGACGCGCACGCAGCTCTCGTACCCACACAGTAACTCAGTGCCATCAGTGCTGAAGGACAGCGAGTGGCACGACACCAGCTCGTCCTGGGGGGGGCACATAATGGGGGGGGTCTACATTAATTGGGGGGGGGCTCCCATTGGGGGGGGGGTCAGATAATGGGGGGGTCTACATTAATTGGGGGGGGGCACACAATGGGGGGGGCAGCCATTGATTGGGGGGGAACCCATTAATTGGGGGTCACCCATTAATTGGGGGGGGGGCACCTATTGGTGGGGGGGGGCACCCATTGTGTGGGGTGTACCCATTAATTGGGGTTCACCCATTGATTGGGGGGGGCACCCATTAATTGGGGGGGGTACCCACTCATTAGGAGGGCACCCATTAATTGGGGGGGGCACCTATTAATTAGAAATCACCCATTAATTGGGAGGGCATCCATTGATTGGGGTGGCACTCATTAATTGGGGGGGCACCCATTAATTGGGGGGGCACACATTAATTGGGGGGGCACTCATTAACTGGGAGGGAACCCATTAATTGGGGGGCACCCATTAATTGGGAGGACACCCATTGATTGGGAGAGCACCCATTAATGGGGGGGGGGCACCTATTAATTAGAAGTCACCCATTAATTGGGAGGGCACCCATTAATTGGGGGGGGCACCCATTAATTGGGGATCACACCCATTAATTGGGGGGACACCCATTGATAGGGGGGGCACCCATTGATAGGGGGGGTACCCATTAATTGGGGGGGTACCCATTAATTGGGGGGGTACCCATTAATTGGGGGGGGCACCCATTAATTGAGGGTCACACCCATTGATAGGGGGGGCACCCATTAATTGGGGGGGCACCCATTAATTAGGGGGCACCCAATGACTTGGGGGCGGTGGCAAAGGGGGGGTGTGGGTAGTAAGGGGGGGGTCGATGTGGGGGGT
>NW_015439870.1:159932-162885 GCF_001577835.2 Coturnix japonica | reverse complement strand
CCCTTCCTAGTAACTCCCCTCCTAATTTAGTTGCCTCCTTCCCAACCATCCTCCCCCCCCCCACATCATGGCCCCCCCCCCCCCCCTCCCGCCCACCCCCCCCTCCCGCCCCCCCCACCGCCCCCCCCCCCACGCCCCTCCCCTTCCCAAACCCTCCCCCCCCTCCCCCCCCGACACCTCCTAATTACTCCCCTCTATGTCCCCCCACCTCCTACCCCCAATCCTGCCCTCCTCATCATGCCCCCCCCCAAAAAACCCTCCTAATTACTCCCCCTCTATACCCCTTCCCCCCTCCCCTCAGAAAGTGACCCCCTCCCCCCCATACCCCCAAGCCCAGCCCCCATCATGGCACCCCCTTACGTCCCTCCCCCAACCTCCTAATACTCCCATTCTATGCCCCCCCCCTCCCTCCTCCCCCCCCAACCATCATGGTTCCCCCGACCCCCAAAGGCCACCTCCCCCCATCATGTGCCCCCCCCCCCCCTCCCATTCCCACCACCCCCTAATACTCCCTCTCTATTGCCCCTCCCAACCTCCTCCCCCCCCCCCCCCATCATGCCCCCCCCACGCCCCTCCCCCCCCAAACCCTCCCCCCCCTACTTGCCTAAACTCCCCCTCCTATGCCCCCCCCTCCTAGCCCCCCAACCTGGCCCCTCAATTCATGCCCCCCCCCAACCTCCTAATACTCCCCTCTATACCCCCCTCCCCCCCCAAACCTTTACCCCCCAACCCCCCCCAAGGCCTCTGCCCCCTATCATGGCTAACCCCCCACGCCCTCCCCCCCCAACTACCCCCCCAACTACACATTCCCCCCCTCCCCCTCAATACTCCCCTATATCTAGTGCCCCCCCATTCCTCCCCTCCTCCACCCAACTGCTTCAGCCGCCCCCCATCATGGCCCCCACCCACGCCCCTCCCCCCGCTCTCTCTGCCCCCCCCCCCCCCCTCACCATATTACTCCCCTCTATGCCCCACCCCCTCCTTCCTTTCCTCCCACCCCAACCTGCCCCCCACAGTCCCTCCCCCCCAAAACCCCCCTCCCCCTCACACGCCCGCACCGTACTCTCCTAATACTCTACCCCTCTATTACCCCCCCCAAGATCCTGCCCCCCCACCCCCCCAACGCCCCTTCCCCCCATCATTGCGCCCCGCCTACCAACTCCCCCCTCTCCCCCCCCCCGACCTCCTAATACTCCCCTCTATACCCCCCTCCCCCCTTCCCCCCAACCTTACGCCCCCCCACCCCCCCCAAGCCTGTCTGCCCCATTTCATTGGCAACCCCCACGCCCCTCCTCCTCTCCCAACCTACCCCCCCCCACATCATTCCCCCCCCCCCCCCCACGCCCCCTTACCCCCTCCTCCCCTAATTACCCCCCCTCTATTTTGCCCCCCCCCCTCCTCCCTCTCCCCCCCCAACCTGCCCCACCCATCATGGCCCCCTTTTACCCCCCCAGCCCCTCCCTCCCCCTAAATACCCCCCTCATATGCCCCCCCCCCCCTCCTCCCCCAACCTAACCTGCCCCCCCCCGCCCCAAGCCCCTCCCCCCATTATGTGCCGGCCCCCCCCCCTCACTCACTCCATCTCCATCTCCACACTCTGGGCCTGTTCCTCCTCCTCCCTCCCCCCTCCCTCCTCCCGGTTGTCCTCCGTTCCCGGTGTGGTCTCCATATTGTCCGTCTCCATTATGGGGCGCTTAATGAGGGGGGGGGGTTCCACTTGGGCCTACACACCCCCCTTAGGCCCGGCCCAGGCCTTCCCATCACCTTCCCCTATGGGCGCCGCCATGACACCTCCTCACTCAAATCTCGCGAGAGCTGCACACCCCTCCCTTCATCACCACTCCGACCACCCGCATCTCGCGAGAATTCAAGCTCGCGGGATTTCTTTCCGCTTCGCTCGGAGCTCTCGCGATATCTCTCCCGGTCTTAGCTCTCGCGTGACTTCCCCGCTTCCCTCTTTGCGGGAGCTCTCGCGAGATTTCACCTCACCGCTCTCCGCCATTTTGAGCCGCTCGGGCCTTCCTCAAAACGCCCCAAAACGCCCCAAAAGAGGCTGAAAATCAACACAAAACGGCCTCGATCGCATTTAAAAGCCGAAGTGGCGGAGATACGAGTCTGTGTATGGGGATAATCGGGCCGATAGGGCCTGTAGTGATGTGCGGCCTATGAGGATCGTCTTAGGGGCATAGGTGTTAATGGTGAGCCTTGGGAATGAGATGCCGGGTGGTTAATTAGGGCTTAATTAATTGTGGTGGTTAATTGTGGGTTTAATTGGGGCTGGGAACCCGGAAATAGCTCTTCAATGGGGGGGGAAAATGGCGGCGGTGGGATCACGTGACTGCGTGGGGGGGTGGTGCAAAAAAATGGGCGTGGCCAATAGGGAAATAGCCAATGGGAAGCGAGGCCTTGGGGGGGCGTGACTATTAGGGGATTAGCCAATAAGGACGCGAGGTCAAGAAGGGGGCGTGGCTAAAAGTGGAGTGTGCCGTAAAGGGGGCGTGGCTTCTTCTGGTTCCGCCCCCCTCTGATTGACAACCGTGAAAGCAACCAATCAGGGCACTTCCCTCCCCCTCCTTTAAAGGGTCCCTCCCTTAATTCCCATATGGGGGGGGTCTCCATTTATTAACATGGGGGGGGTCCCTCCTTTAATTCCCATATGGGGGGGGGTATCCATTTATTAAATGGGGGGGGTCCCCTTTAATTCCTATGTGTGGGGGGGTCTCCATTTATTAACATGGGGGGTGTCCCTCCCTTAATTCCCATTTGGGGGGGGTCTCCATTTATTAACATGGGGGGGTCCCCTTTAATTCCCATATGGGGGGTGTCTCCATTTATTAAATGGGGGGGTCCCTTTCATTCCCATATGGGGGGTTCTCCATTTATTAACATGGGGGGGGTCTCAATTTATTAACATGGTGGGGTCCCCTTTCGTTCCCATATGGGGGGGGTCTCC
>NW_015439870.1:157915-159018 GCF_001577835.2 Coturnix japonica | reverse complement strand
TAATCAACCCTAATCCCATATAATCCCATCTAATCCTCCATAATCCCATCTAATCCCCTCTAAACCCATCTAATCCCCCCATAATCCCATATCATCTCCTCTAATCCCATATAATCCCCTCTAAACCTATCTAATCCCCCCATAATCCCATCTAAACCCATCTAATTCCATCTAATTTCATCTAATTTCATCTAATCCCATCTAATTCCACCTAATCTCCCCCAAATCTCATCTAACCCCTCCCTAATCCCATCTAATCCCCCCTAATCCCATCTAATCCCATCTAATCTCTTCCTAACCCCATCTAATCCCATCTTTTCCACTCCTAATCCCATCCAATGCATCGAATCCCCCCATAGTCCCGTTTAATCCCATCTAATTCCCCCCTAATCCCTTGTAATGCCATCTAACCACCCCTAATCCCCCCATAATGCCATCTAATCCCCCCCAATCCCATTTAATCCCATCTAACTACCCCTAATACCATCTAATCCCATCTAATCCCCCCTAATCCCATGTAATCCCCCCATAAACTCCCCTAATCCTATCATATTCCCATCTAATATTTTCTAATCCCATCTAATCCCATCTAACCACCCCTAATCCCATCTAATCCCCCCTAATCCCATCTAATCCCATCTAACCACCCCTAATCCCATCTAATCCCTCCCTAATCCCATCTAATCCCTCCCTAATCCCATCTAATCCCCCCTAATCCCATCTAATCCCATCTAACCACCCCTAATCCCATCTAATCCCATCTAACCACCCCTAATCCCATCTAATCCCATCTAACCACCCCTAATCACATCTAATCCCATCTAACCACCCCTAATCACATCTAATCCCCCCCTAATCCCATCTAATCCCATCTAACCACCCCTAATCCCATCTAATCCCCCCCAATCCCGTCTAATCTCCCCTTAATCCTATCCAGTTCCCCCCTAACCCCATCTAATGCCATCTAACCATCCCTAATCCCATCTAATCCCTCCCCAATCCCATCTAATCCCATCTAACCACCCCTAATCCCATCTAATCCCCCCTAGTCCCATCTAATCCCCCCCAATCCCATCTAATCCCATCTAACCACCCCTAATCCC
>NW_015439870.1:152199-153020 GCF_001577835.2 Coturnix japonica | reverse complement strand
GCCAATAGGAGGGCGAGGATGTGGGGAGGGGTGAGGTTTTGGGGTGTGGGGTCCAATAGGAGGGCGAGGGGAGGGTCAGTGTGTGAGGACCAATAGGAGGGCAAGGGTTGTGTAGGGGGGCAGGGTTATGGGGTGTGGGGTCCAATAGGAGCTCGAGGATGATGGGAGGGGCAGGGTGTGGTGACCAATAGGAGGGTGAGGTGTGTAGGGGGTGGGGTTATGGGGTGTGGGGCCCAATAGGAGCATGGGGATGTGGGGAGGGGCGGGGTTATGGGATGTGGGGACCAATAGGAGGGCGAGGGTTGTGTAAGGGGACGGGGTTATGGGGTGTGTGGCCCAATAGGGTGTTGAAGCTGATACCGTGCATGGCGGCCCCACGACGTTCGGTCCCCAGGAGGAATCGGGGGCTCTCGGGGCAGCGGGGCAGCAATAGGGCCTGTAGGGCCGCGGGGCACAGCCCCATTCCCAGCAGCAGCGGCCAGCGCTGTGCGGTGCCCAACAGTGCACCCAGACCCAGCACCTGTGGGGGGAGGGGGGAAATACCAGTCTATGGGTCTTATCCCATCCTATGGGGTCATAATCCCATTCTATGGGGTCTAATCCCATCCTATGGGGTCATAATCCCATTCTATGGGGGCATAATCCCATTCTATGGGGTCTTATCCCATCCTATGAGGGCGTAATCCCATCCTATGGGGTCATAATCCCATTCTATGGGGTCTAATCCCATCCTATGGGGTCTTATCTCATCCTATGGGGGCATAATCCCATCCTATGGAGTCTTAATCCCATTCTATGGGGTCTTATCCCATCCTATGGGG
>NW_015439870.1:141546-145019 GCF_001577835.2 Coturnix japonica | reverse complement strand
GTCTTATCCCATCCTATGGGGTCATAATCCCAACCTATGGGGTCATAATCCCATTCTATGGGGTCTTATCCCATCCTATGGGGGCATAATCCCATCCTATGGTGGTCTAAAACCATGCTATGGGGTCTAATTCCAAGATATGGGGTGATAATCCAATCCTATGGGGGTCTAATCCCATCCTATGGGGGGCATAATCCCATTCTATGGGGTCATAATCCCATTTTATGGGGGCATAATCCCATCCTATGGGGGTCTAATCCCATCCTATGGGGGCATAATCCCATTCTTTGGGGTCTTATCCCATCCTATGGGGTCATAATCCCATTTTATGGGGGCATAATCCCACCCAGCATGCCATAATCCCAACCTACAGGGGCAATAATCCCATCCTATGGGGCTATAATCCCACCCTATGGGGTCATCTTCCTGCCCCCCATCCTTCCCCATACCTGTGCCCCCAGGATGCCGATGACGACGGCCAATTGGTGCAGGGTCCCCAGAGCCCCCCGCAGGCGGGTGGGGGCGATCTCCCCCACATACATGGGCACCAGCCCTGAGACCAGCCCTGGGTGGGGAGAAGGAGAAGAATATGGGCTCTGTCCCCTTTAAGAGGTGATGCTGCCCCTTTAAGAGGTGATATGGCCCCTTTAAGAGGTGACACTGCCCCTTTAAGAGGTGATATGGCCCCTTCGAGGTGACACTGCCCCTTTAAGAGGTGTCACTGCCCCTTTAAGAGGTGATATGGCCCCTTCGAGGTGCCACTGCCCCTTTAAGAGGTGACAGCTGCCACTTTGAAGAGGTGATATGGCCGCCTTCGAGGGTGCCCACTGCCTCCTTTAATGAGTGTGACACTGCCGCTTTGACAAGAGTGATAATGGCCCCTTCGAGTGACACTGCCCTTTAAGAGGTGACACTGCCCTCTTTACAGAGGTGACCAATGGCCCTTTAAGAGGGTGACCACTGCCCTTTAAGAGTGTATATGGCCGCCTTTAAAGAGGTGACACTGCCCTTTAAGCGGTGATATAGCCCCTTCGAGGTGCCACTGCCCCTTTAAGAGGTGCCACTGCCCCTTTAAGAGGTGACATGGCCCCTTTAAGAGGTGACACTGCCCCTTTAAGAAATGGCTTCACCCCATTTAAAGTTGGTTTTGTCTCGTTAGATCATTGGACCACCCCTTTAAGGGGTGACGTTGCCCCTTTAAGAGATGACATTGTCTCTTTAAGAGATGATGACGTCCCTTTCAGAGATGACATTACCACTTTAAAATGTGGCATTGCCTCTTTAAGAAGTGGCGCTGTCACTTTAAGAGATGACATCACTTTGAAAGGTGATATCACGCCTTTCAGAGATGACATCGCCCCTTAAAGGTGGCATCGCCCCTTTAAGAGACAACAATGCCCCTTCAACAGGCGGCACTGGCCCTTTAAGAGACAACAATGTCCCCATGAGGGGCGGCATTGCCCCTTTAAGAGCGAACATCGCCCTTTTAAGAGGCGGGACTAAGCAGGGCCGTTCTCTCTTCCCATTGATACCTGAGTAGGCGCCGAGCAGGAACCGACCAATGATGATGAGGATGTAGGATGGGCCCCACTTGGCGGCGCTCATCATGGCCCCGCCCACAAAGGCCAGGGCGTTGGTGGCGATCATGGCGTGCTTCCTGGGGGCGGGGCCAAAGCAGACCACGCCCACATTGAGGCCACGCCCCCCAGCGGCTCCACCCCATTCATCCCAATGACCCCATTGACTCCATTGACTCCATTGACCGTAATGACCCCATTCACCCTAATGACCCTATTGACCCCATTAAGCCCATTGACCCCATTGATCCCCCATCGACCCCATTGACTTCATTAACCCCAATGACCCCATTGACCCTGATGATCCCATTAGCCATAATAACCCCATTGACCCTAATGACACCCATTGACCCCAGCGACCCCATTAACCCCAATGACCCCATTAATGACCCCACTGACCATAATAACCCCATTAACCCCAATGACCCCATTGACTCCATTGACCCCATTGACCCTGATGATTCCATTAACCATATTGACCCCATTAACACCAATGACCACATAAACCCCATTGACCCCATTAACCCCAGTGACCCTCCATTGACCCCATTGACCCCATTAATGACCCCACCGACCCTATTGACCCCATTGACCCCATTAACCCCAGTGATCCCTTTAAACCCAATGACCCCATTGACCCCATTAACGACCCCACTGACCCTAATAACCCCATTAACCCCATTAACCTCATTAACCTCAATGACCCCCCATTGACCCCATTAACCCCAATGAACCTCAATGACACCATTGACACCATTGACCCCCCACTAACCCCACTGACCCCATTAATGACCCCACAGACCCTAATGATCCCATTCACCCCAATGACCACCCATTAACCCCAACGACCCCCATTGACCCCATTAACCCCATTAACCTCATTAACCCCATTAACCCCAATGACCCCATTAACCCCATTAACCCCATTGACCCCATTAACCCCATTAACCCCAATGACCCCATTAACCCCATTAACCCCATTGACCCCATTGACCCCAATGACCCCATTAACCCCATTAACCCCATTGACCCCATTAACCCCATTCACCCCATTAACCCCATTGACCACATTGACCCCATTGACCCCATTAACCCCATTAACCCCAATGACCACATTGACCCCATTAACCCCAATGACCCCATTGACCCCATTGACCCCATTCACCCCATTGACCCCATTAACCCCATTAACCCCAATGACCACATTGACCCCATTAACCCCAATGACCCCATTGACCCCATTAACCTCATTAACCCCATTAACCCCATTCACCCCATTGACCACATTGACCCCATTGACCCCATTAACCCCATTGACCCCAATGACCACATTGACCTCATTAACCCCATTCACCCCATTCACCCCAATCATCACATTGACCCCATTCACCCCATTAAACCCATTGACCCCATTCACCCCATTGACCCCATTCACCCCATTCACCCCATTCACCCCATTAACCCCATTACCCCCATTAACCCCATTAACCCCATTAACTCCAATGACCCCATTAACCCCAATGACCCCACTGGAAGCCCCCTCCCACCTTCCGAGTCTCTCAGCCACCATCCCGACCCCCAGCGACGCCACCATCCCCCCCACGGAGAAGATGGCGACCGACAGCGCCCACAGGGTGGGCACGGCCGCGGGGGGGGGCGGCTCCCCCCAGCGCTGCGTCCACGTCTGGTTGTATTCAGCTTCCAGGACCTGGCAAAACAAGATGGCGGCAACACCGTGGGAAACCAATGGGAGACAACATGGAGAACAATGGGAAACTATATGGAACCCAATGGGATCCAATATGGAACCCAATGGGAACACAATGGGGACCCAATGGGATCCAATATGGAATCCAATGGGAACCAATATGGAACCCAATGGGATCCAATATGGAA
>NW_015439870.1:140375-141521 GCF_001577835.2 Coturnix japonica | reverse complement strand
ATATGGAACCCAATGGGATCCAATATGGAACCCAATGGGAACACAATGGGAACCCAATGGGATCCAATATGGAACCCAATGGGATCCAATATGGAACCCAATGGGAAACAATATGGAACCCAATGGGATCCAATATGGAACCCAATGGGAAACAATATGGAACCCAATAGGATCTTAATGGGAACCAATATGGAACCCAATGGGATCCAATATGGAACCCAATGGGAACACAATGGGAACCCAATGGGAACCAATATGGAACCCAATGGGAACACAATGGGAACCCAATGGGATCCAATATGGAACCTAATGGGACAAGATGGCGGCAGCACCATGGGAAACCAATGGGGGACAACATGGAGAACAATGGGAAACTATATGGAACCCAATGGGAACACAATGGGATCCAATATGGAACCCAATGGGGGACACAATGGGAACCCAATGGGATCCAATATGGAACACAATGGGAAACAATATGGAGCCCAATGGGATCTCAATGGGAACTAATATGGGAATGGGAATGAATGGGGACCCCAAATGGGAACCAACATGAGACCCAATTTGGGAACCAATATGGATCCAATGGGAATCAATGGGGACCCCAATGGGACCCAATATGGGACCCAACATGGGACTCAATGGGAGTGAATGGGGACCCCAAATGGGAACCAACATGGGACCCATTGGGAATCAATGGAAACCCCAATAGGGACCCAAAATGGACCCCCACATGGGAACCCAGTGTGCCCACCCCCCCACCATCATGGCCCCAGACCGGACCCCCACCCCCACCCCCCCACCCCCATCCCCTTCCCCACCTTTTGGGGTGCATTGATGACCCCCACGTGGTATCCGACCTGCAGTGACCCCAAAGCCGCCGTCCCCACAGCCATGGCCAGGGTGGGGGTCAGCCCGGGGGGGGGCGGAGCGTCAGAGTCCTGGGGACAATGGTGGGGAGGAACAATGGGGGACAGTGGGGACTATGGGGGCAATGGGGACAATGGGGTCTATGGGGACAGTGGGGACTATGGGGACAGTGGGGACTATGGGGGCAATGGGGACAGTGAGGTCTATGGGGACAGTGGGGGGTCAAGGGGGATATTGGGAACAGTGGGGATAATAGGGACATTGGGGACAATGGGG
>NW_015439870.1:134599-138788 GCF_001577835.2 Coturnix japonica | reverse complement strand
ACCCTCTCAGTTCTAATTAACCCCTAATTAACCCCTAATGAGCCCCTCAGTCCCAATTAACCCCTAATTAACCCCCTTAACCCCCTGCCCCATATACATTCATATTTACTCTATGTGCCCCCTCAAACTTAATTAAGCCCCTAATTACCCCCTTAATTAACCCCTAATAACCCTCTCAGTTCTAATTAACCCCTAATTAACCCCTAATAACCCCCTCAGTCCCAATTAACCCCTAATTAACCCCCCTAATTACACTCCAATCCACATTTATGCCATTAAATCCCCTCCAAACCCAATTAAGCCCCTAATTACCCCCCTAATTAGCCTCGAAATCCTAATTAACCCCTTAATTACACCCTCATTACTTTAGTAGCCCCAAATGCTTCGCTAATTACCCCCTAATTGCCCCTAGCCCTAATTAACCCCCCTCATTACCTCTTAATTACCCCCTAATTACCCCTTAATTACCCCCAAACCTAATTACCCCTTAATTAGCCCCTAATTAAGCCCATTTAGAACCAAAACCCATAATTACCTGCTAATTAACAACCCCAATTACCCCCCCTCCCTAATTACCCCCTTAATTACCCCCTAATTAACACCCCCCCCCTTAATTACCCTCTCAGCCCTAATTACCCTCCTAATTTACACCACAACTTTTAATTACCCCTAATTAGCATAATACCACCCGTATTAACCACTAATAGCCACTAATTAACATGCTAATGATGTTAATTAAGCCTTAATTAAGCCCACTAATTAACCCCCCTTGTACCTCCCTCCTAATTAACCCCGCATCCTTTAATTACCCCTAATTAGCATAATACCCCCTATTAACCACTAATAGCCACTAATTAATATGCTAATGATGCTAATTAAGCCTTAATTAAGCCCATTAATTACCACCTCCCCCCCCCCATGTACCTCCTCCTCATTCTGGATCTGCTGGAATCCACTCGGCATCGTGGGGTTAATTAATTAACGAGGGGGGATTAATTAGCGCTAATTAATAGATCCGGTTGTTAATAGGGATTAATTAACTGGGGGGGGGAGTTAATTAATGGAGAGTAATTAGTAGGTAGTTCAATATTAGGGGTTGATAAGGGAATAAAGAGTTAATGGGAGGGGGTAATTAGAGGGTTAATTAAGGGGTAATTAATAGGGGGTAATTAATTAATGGGGTTAATTACTTAATGGGGTTAATTAGCAGCGCCGCGACCCCCCCGGGTTGGGCAGATCCCGGGGGGGGCGGGGCTGTTTGGGGGGGGGAGGGGCAATTAAGAGTGTTAATTAGCGGTGTTAATTAATAGGAGTTAATTAAGGGCTAATTAAGGGTGATGTTAATGAAGGGGGGGGCAGTGAATGAGGGAGCCAATGGGGGTAATGAGAAGGCAATGATTGGGGTAATTAATAGGGGGTTTTAATTAATTAATGGGGTGGTTATGGGGTTGTTAATTAGTGGGGGGAATTAATTAATGGGGTAATTAATTAATGGGGGGATTAATTAATGGGGTTAATGAGGAAGGGGTGATTAGAGGGTAATGACGGGGGTAATTAGTGCAACTAAGGGAGCCTTAATTAAGGGAATCATTGAGTTAATTATGGGGTCATTAATTATGGGCCATTAATTAGAGCGTTAATTAATTAATTAGGAGGTTAATTAATTAATTGGCTACTCCGGGTTAATTAATGGGCTGCTCTGCGTTAATTAAGGGGGCGTTAATTGAGGGGTTAATGAGAGTCAAACCGAGGCTAATGAATGGAGGGTTAATTAATGAAGGGGAGGTTAATTAATTAATTAGGAGGTTAATGAGGGGCCGTTAATTGGGGTCCGCTTGCTCTGCCCTGGGGCTCCGTTCTGGGCCCCTGCGGAGGCCACGCCCCCTTCATCTAAGCCACGCCCCCTTTAATTTAAACCACGCCCCCTTAATTTAAGCCACGCCCACTAAAACTCAGGCCACGCCTCCAAACCCAGAGGGGTCACCCGAGGTCACGCGATGACGTCACAGCCGCGCCCCCCGCCCCTCCCCCCGCGGGGTTATTTTTAGCTAAAGGTCAGCGCCGCGTGGGGGGGCGGCTCTTAAAAGGGCAACGGCACCAATGGGGGGGGTGGGTCTATGGGTGGGGCCCACCTTTGGCGTTGCCCCTTTAAATCACTTCTTCCATTATAATTACCCTTATAATGACTGCGTTAATTATAATTACCTTAATTTCTCTAAATAACCCCGCCCTTTTAATTACCCTACCCTCATTAATATGCTAATTCCTTAATTACCACCGCCCCCTTAATTACCCCGCCCCCTTAATTAACCCCACCCCCTTAATTACCCCTCTTAATTACTCCATCCCTTAATTACTCCTCATTTCCATTAACCCTCAGCCCTATTATCATCCTTTTTAATTACCCCACCCCTTTAATTAATTACCCCTTAATTACCCCCCTTTCCCCGCCCCCCCCAGCGCCGTTCCCTCCTCTCGCGAGACTCGCCCTCCAACTCTCGCCGTGACGTCTACAACGCGCGCCGCCCGTCGCGCTTTTATGACGTCACATCGGAGCGCCGCCTCAGTCTGCTGCAGCGGCTCGGCCGCGCAGCAGCTCCGGGAGGGGGGAGATTTGCAGGTCGCTTCCGCTTTCTGACGTTGTTCTGACGTCATCGCGACGCGGGCGTGACGTCATTTAGCACCGCCGAGGAAGTAGGGAGGTCGCCATGGTGTCGTTGCTGTGCTGCGGGCCCAAGCTGGCGGCCTGCGGCATCGTGCTGAGCGCATGGGGCGTCGTCATGCTGGTGAATGGGGGGGGGGCGGTTCCGTTGGGCCTATGGGGTTCTATGGGGTCTATAGGGCCTATATGGGGTTCTGTGGGGTCTATATGGGGTTCTATGGGGCCTATATGGGGTTCTATGGGAGTTCTATGGGGTCTATATGGGGTTCTATGGGGTATATATGGGGTTCTATGGGGCCTATATGGGGTTCTATGGGGGTTCTATGGGGTCTATATGGGGTTCTATGGGGTCTATATGGGGTTCTATGGGGTCTATAGGGTCTATATGGGGTTCTATGGGGGTTCTATGGGGTCTATATGGGGTTCTATGGGGGTTCTGTGGGGTCTATATGGGGTTCTATGGGGTCTATGGGGTTCTATTGGGCTTATAGGGGTTCTGGGAGGGGTTCTATGGGGTCTACATGGGGTTCTATGGGGTCTACATGGGGTTCTATATGGTCTATATGGGGTTTTATGGGGTCTATATGGGGTTCTATAGGGTCTATATGGGGTTCTATGGGGTCTACATGGGGTTCTATATGGTCTATATGGGGTTTTATGGGGTCTATATGGGGTTCTATTGGGTCTATATGGGGTTCTATGGGGTCTACATGGGGTTCTATAGGGTCTATATGGGGTTCTATGGGGTCTTCATGGGGTTCTATAGGGTCTATATGGGGTTCTATGGGGTCTATATGGGGTTCTATTGGACCTATGCGGGTTCTGGGGGGGGTTCTATTGGGTCTATATGGGGTTCTATGGGGTCTATAGGGGGTTCTGTTGGGCCTATGGGGGTTCTATTGGGCATATAGGGGGTTCTGGGGGGGTTCTGTTGGGTCTATGGGGGTTCTTGGGGGGTTCTATGGGGCCTATAGCGGTTCTATTGGGCCTATATGGGGTTCTATTGGGCCTATATGGGTCTGTATAGCACCATGGGGGTCTCTATGGGGCCAAGGGGTTCTCTATAGAACCATGGGGGTCTCTACGGGGCTGTGGAGTCTCTATGGGGCTGTAGGGTCCCCGTGTGCTGTGTGGGGGGGGTTTCTATAGGGCCAGCCCCACCCCCCACTTCCCCTTTGGGGCGTCAGGCGCTGCTGTGTCACCACGTGTCCCATAACCACCCCACATCCGGCCCCACTGTCCCCATTGTCCCCATTGTCCCCCCACCCCACTGTCCCCCTCCCCATTGTCCCCATTGTCCCTATATCCCATTGTCCCCATTGTCCCCCACCCCATTGTCCCTATATACCCATTGTACCCATTGTCCCCCCACCCCATTGTCCCCCACCCCATTGTCCCTACTGTCCCCATTGTCCCCCGTGTCCCCATTGTCCCTATATCCCATTATCCCCCACCCCATTGTCCCCATTGTCCCCATACCCCATTGTCCCTATATCCCATTGTACCCAATGTCCCCCCACCCCATTG
>NW_015439870.1:132372-132875 GCF_001577835.2 Coturnix japonica | reverse complement strand
CCCCCCCCCCCAGGTTCTGTTGGGGATCTTCTTCAACGTCCATTCAGCTGTGCTGATCGAGGACGTCCCGTTCACCGAGGAGGACTTCAATGAGTGAGTTGGGGTCTATGGGGGTCTATTGGGGGCTGATGGGGTCTGATGGGGGCTATCGGGGTCCATTAGGGGCTATTGGGGTCTACTGGGGGCTGATGGGGGCTATTGGGGTCTATTAGGGTCTATTGGGGTCTATTGGGGGCTATTGGGGTCTGTTAGGGTCCATTGGGGACTATTGGGGTCTATTAGGGTCTGTTGGGGCCTATTAGGGGCTATTGTGGTCTGCTGGGGTCTGTTGGGGGCTATCTGGGTCTATTAGGGGCTATTGGGGGCTGATGGGGGCTATTGGGGTCTATTAGGGTCTATTGGGGTCTATTGGGGTCTATTAGGGGCTATTGGGGTCTATTAGGGTCTGTTGGGGTCTATTAGGGTCTGTTGGGGGCTATTAGGTTCTATTAGGGGCTATTGGG
>NW_015439870.1:112865-126167 GCF_001577835.2 Coturnix japonica | reverse complement strand
GACCTAAAGGTCTTGGAGGACCTTCTTGGAGGACCTATAGAGGTTCTTGGAGGACCTAAAGGTCTTGGAGGACCTATAGGGGTTCTTGGAGGACCCATTTCTTCCCTATATCCCCATTTACCCCCCCCCAATCCCGGCTCTGATCCCATTGATGGTACTTGGAGGACCCATAAGGGGGGTCTTGGAGGACCCACTGGTTTGGATCCTCTCTGTCCTACAACGTCCCAACCCACCCACTGTAATAAATGATGCTGGTCTGTATCACTGTATGGAGTTCTGGGTGTCTGTTACCATTGAGACCCCCCTAAAAGACCCCCAGTTCCTCCCTATAGCCCCCATTTCCACCCCCAATCCCAGCTCTGATCCCATTGGTGGTGCTTGGAGGACCCAAAGGGGGTCTTGGAGGACCTAAAGAGGTCTTGGAGGACCCAAAAGGGGGTCTTGGAGGACCTAAAGGGGTTCTTGGAGGACCCATTTCTTCCCTATAGCCCCATTTACCCCCCCCAATCTCGGCTCTGATCCCATTGGTGGTACTTGGAGGACCCAAAGGGGGTCTTGGAGGACCCAAAGGGGGTCTTGGAGGACCTAAAGGAGTCTTGGAGGACCCAAAGGGGGTCTTGGAGGACCTAAAGGGGGTCTTGGAGGACCTAAAAGGGGTCTTGGAGGACCCAAAGGGGGTCTTGAAGGACCTAAAAGGGGTCTTGGAGGACCTAAAGGGGTCTTTGAGGACCTAAAGGGGGTCTTGGAGGACCTAAAAGGGGTCTTGGAGGACCTATAGGGGTCTTGGAGGACCTAAAAGGGGTCTTGGAGGACCCGAAGGGGGTCTTGGAGGACCCGAAGGGGGTCTTGGAGGACCTAAAGGGGTCTTGGAGGACCTAAAAGGGGTCTTGGAGGACCCAAAGGGGGTCTTGGAGGACCTAAAGGGGGTCTTGGAGGACCCAAAGGTCTTGGAGGACCTAAAGGGGGTCTTGGAGGACCCAAAGGGCTTCTTGGAGGACTTAAAGGGGGTCTTGGAGGACCCAAAGGGGGTCTTGGAGGACCTATAAGGGGTCTTGGAGGACCTAAAGGGGGTCTTGGAGGACCCATTTCTTCCCTATAGCCCCATAAAACCGTAAAACCATAGAGTCGCGTGGCTAGAGCGGCCGAGGGCGCTCCGCACCCATCCCGGAAGTGACTGCAGGAAGTAAGACGAGCCGACCGGAAGTAGAAAGGTTAAGAGCGGAAGTCAGACACCGGAAGCGGAAGTCGACGAGACCGGAAGTGGGCGCGGCCTGCACCGGTTGCAGCGGGCAGGTCGCCCCGCGCCGCCGCCATCATTGAGGCGGAAGCGGAGCGACGGCGGCGGCGCGTGGAGACCGGAAACGGCGGCGGAGGAGGAACCACAACGGCGGGAAACGCCGCCATGACTTCCGCGTCCACCAAGGTGGGGGGGGGGAGGGAGGGACTTCCGGTGTGGGGGGCTGAGGGGACTTCCGGTCAGTGGGGGGCTCGAGATGAACCCCCCCCTCAGCCCCATAGGGAACCATTGAGCCCCATAGGAACCACATAGAACCCTCCCAGCCCCATAGGAACCCCATAGGGACCCCATTGGACCCCTCAGCCCCATAGGGAACCATTGAGCCCCATAGGAATCCCATAGAACCCTCCCAGCCCCATAGGAACCCCATAGGGACCCTCAGCCCCATAGGGAACCATTGAGCCCCATAGGAATCCCATAGGGACCCCATTGGACCCCTCAGCCCCATAGGGAACCATTGAGCCCCATAGGAACCCCATAGAACCCTCCCAGCCCCATAGGAACCCCATAGGGACCCCATTGGACCCCTCAGCCCCATAGGAATCCCATAGAGACCCCATAGGGACCCTCAGCCCCATAGGGGCCCCATTGGACCCCATAGAACCTTCCCAGCCCCATAGGAATCCCATAGGGACCCCATAGGGACCCTCAGCCCCACAGAAATCCCATAGGGCCCCTCAGCCCCATAGGGACCCCATAGGGCCCCTCAGCCCCATAGGAATCCCATAGGAACCCCATTGGTACCCCATAGGGACCCTCAGCCCCATAGAAACCCCATAGGGACCCTCAGCCCCATAGGAAACCCCTCAGCCCCATAGGAGATCCCTCAGCCCCATAGAAACCCCATTGGGCCCCTCAGCCCCATAGAAACCCCATTGGGCCCCTTAGCCCCATAGAAACCCCATAGTTCCCTCAGCCCCATAGAAACCCCATAGTTCCCCTCAGCCCATAGTGGATCCCTCAGCCCCATAGGGGATCCCTCAGCCCCATAGAAACCCCATAGTCCCCTCAGCCCCATAGAAACCCCATAGTGGATCCCAGTCCATCCCAGTTGCTTCCCTCAGGTCGGGGAAATCTTCTCGGCCGCGGGCGCCGCGTTCTCCCGGCTGGGGGAGCTGACGATGCAGCTGCACCCCATGGCTGACAGCCCTGCGGGGTACGGGGTTATTCGGGTGTATCGGGGGGATATGGTGGTGGTGGATATGGGGTTATGGGGGATTGTTATTGGGGGTTAATGATGGGGGATATGGGGCTATGGGGATTATGGGGGCTTCGACTGAGGGGTGAGTGGGCGGGGCTATGGGTGATTGGGGGGATTATGGGGGTTTAGTGAGTGGGGGGATATGGGGGATATGGGGGCTAATGGGTGATGGTGGGTATATGGGTTGATGGGGGATATTGGGGTGATATGGAAGTGGTGATACTTGGGGTTGATATGGAGGGATATGGGCTGACGGAGTATGGGGTTGATGGGCGGATCGGTGGGTTGAGTGGGGGGATTTGGGGTGATGGGCGGGGATAATGGGGGGTTTACTGGGGGAGATCTGTGGGTGAATGGGGGGAATATGGGCGTGATGGGGGGTATGGGTTATGGGGGGTAATGGGGTGATGGGGGATAGGGGTTGATATGGAGGGATATGGGGGATAATTGGGCAGTTATGGGGCTGGAATATGGCGGTCAAGTGGGGGATGATCTGGGGTCAGATGGGGGGCTATGGGTGTGTGTGTATTGTTGGGTTCTAGATGGGAGAGGGAGTAAGTGGTGTTAGTGTGGGGTGGCGGGATATGGAGGTTAATAATGGGGCAGATTGGCGGGGGATAGTGGGAGGTGATTGTAGGCGTGCAGAGTGGGTGGGGATGACTGGGGGGTTTATGGGGGGGATACGGGTACAGATCGATGGGGGATTGGGGTACAGCTGGGGGGGATAATGGGGAGTCAGGGTGGGTCATGGTGTGGGGGATAGGCTCGCAGGGGGAGTGGATGGTGTCAGATGGGTGGATATGTGGGGTTGATAGAGAGATATTGGGCGAGAGAGGGGATAGGGATGGGGTCAGATGGGGATATGGTGGTAGGATGGAGTGTGATGAGTTTTTTGGGGGTATGGGGATCCTTTGTGTGGGGTATTCGGAGTGGTGAGTGGGGGTTGGGGGTCGGCTATGGGGTCAGATAGGGGGGGTTACTTGGGTCCAGTGGGTGGTGTTATGGGGGGAGGCATTAGGTTTTGGGGGGGATTATTGGGTCTATGTGTGGGCTGGGATAGTTGGGGGACTATTGGGGGGGGATATGGGGTCATTGAGGGATGATTGGGGGGTATTGGGGCAGTGGAGGTGGGCTCAGTGGGGGGGATCTGGGGGTTGATATGGGGTGTAGCATTATATTTTTGGGTTAGTGGGCGCGGTGGATTACGGTTGGGGGAGGATTTTATGGGTCAGAGTGGGCGGGCTATCTGGGTCATTGGGCTGGGGGGGTGTACTTGGACTCGACAGACGATGACGGGGATATGGGGTCATGATGGTGGGATAATGTTAGTGGATGGGGGATTATTGGGGGGGCTAAGATTGCGGGGAGTATTGGGGTCAGTGGGGGGTGGATATGGGTGGTGTAGTGGGGGGATATGGGGTCGAGTGAGGATTATGGGCGGGTAAAACTGGGCGGGATAACTTTCCGTAATAGTGGATCAAGTTTGGGTGGTGATTTGAGTGTCGGGTGGATATAGGGGGTGATATGGGGTCAGGTAAGGCGGTTGGGGCGGAAAATATGGGGCGCGCGAGTCTATATGATGGGTCACCGTGGGGGGGGCTATGGGTGCGAATGGGGTAATCCTATGGCTGTACTCTATGGCGGGCGCTATGCTGGCAGGCCAAGTGGAACCGCCGGCGGAGTTCTGAGAGAGCTGCGTTTCTGCGCAAGCCCTCGGTTGCGTGGTTCAGGCGTTTGGGGAACGATTTATCCCTGGCCGAGTGCGCATTCAAGCGCCATCATCCGGAGCGCGGAAGCGGAGCTGTACGGGGGCGGCCACACGACTTGCCCCCACCCGCCCGCACAGAACCCCGAGGGGGAAACCAACCCTGCCCATCAACCCACCCCTGCCTCCATAAACAACCCCCCGCCCATAACCCACCATATACCAACCCCTACCCCATAACCACCACTACACTCAACCCTGCCCTAGCCACCCACAATGGCCCACCAACCCCTGCCCCACAACCCAACCCCTGCCCCATAACCAGCTATCAACCAACCCCTGCCACCAGTAAACAACCCCTGCTCCATAACCAACCCTATAACCAAACCCTGGCTCTCATAACACCCCTGCCTCCATACCACCACACCCATTAACCACCTCCTGCCCCATAACAACCCCTGCCCCATAACCAACCCCTGCCCCATAACCAACCCCTGCCCCATAACCACCCCATAACCAACCCCCGCCCCATAACCAACCACTGCCCCATAACCCCACCCATAACCAGCCCTGCCCCATTAACCAACCCCTGCCCCATAACCACCCCATAACTGCAACCCTTGCCGGGCATAACCACCCCATAACCACCCCTGCCCCATATAACCCAGCCTATAACCAACCCCTGCCCCATAAACCACCGCCATCAACAACCCTGCAACATACCAACCTGCCCCTAACCACCGCCATAGACGCAACCCCCGCTCCATATCAAACTCTCCATCCATAAACAACCCGCCCACACAACCAACCCCTGCCCCATAACCACCCCATAACCAACCCCTGCCCCACAACCAACCCCTGCCCCATAACCAACCTCTGCCCCACAACTAACCCGGTCTGACCCCAAATGGACCCAAAACGGCCCCAAATAGACCCAAACTGGACCCCAAAAGGACCTAAAATGGCCCCCAAAAGACCCCAAATAGACCCTAAAAGGACCCAAATGGGCCCAAATTGACCCCAAAATAGACTCAAAATGGCCGCCAACTAGGCTCCAAATCCTCTCCTTCCTCCCCCACTTCCGCTTCCGCCCCTGGCCCCGCCTCTTTATCCCCCCACCCAATCAGCTGCGGGGCGAGCCGGAAGTCGTCCGAAGATGAAAGGACGCGGGCCTTCCCCCTTAAATATCCCCAAATCCTTCGATTTTACCCCAAAAATGATCCAAAATCCCCCATTTTCACCCCAAAATTTGTTTCATAAGCTCCAAAACATCCCAATTTAACCCCAAAACACCTTTAAATCCCCTCCCTATCCTTCCCTATATCACTTCCGCTTCCGCTCTTAACCCCGCCCCTTTTCTCTCGCGTCCAATCAACACTCAGCCCTTAAATCCCCTCATCCCGTTATCATCGCCCACTTCCGCTTCCGCTCTTAGCCCCGCCCCTTTTCCCATCTCGTCCAATCAGCGCTCATCCCTTAATCCCTTTCTTATCCCCTCCTTCATCTCCCACTTCCGCTTCCGCTCTTAACCCCGCCCCTTTTCCCCTCTCGTCCAATTAGCGCTCATCCCTTAATCCCCTTCTTATCCCCTCCTTCATCTCCCACTTCCGCTTCCGCTCTTAATCCCGCCCCTTTTCCCCTCTCGTCCAATCAGCGCTCAGCTCCGCGGTGCCGCCCGCCGGAAGGCCTACGAGGAAGGCGGGCTGCCGCTTCCGGCCCCTACCCCGGATTCACCCAAACGGGCCCAAAGGAGACCCGGGGGGGGCGGGGCGTCACCGGAACCGCCCCCGAAAAGACCCAAATCCACTTCCGGTATGAGAGACCCCCCCACGACCCCAATTTGGGACCCCCCCATTAATTAGGACCCTCCCCGTTCTTATTTGGGATCCCTCTTGATTTGGGTCCCCCCGTTATTTGGGTCCCCCCGTTATTTGGGTCCCTCCCTTATTTGGGTCCCCCCCTGTTTCGCCCCCCGCCACTTTGGTTCCCCCTTTATTTGGGTCCCCCCACCCCCTTATTAGGGACTCCTCCTCTTTGAGTCCCCTCTTTATTTGCCCCCCCTCCCCAAATCTTGGGACCCAAAACTCCCTTTAAGACCCCCCCCCCCCCCCAGGCCCAGTTTGAACCTCCACCCGACCCCCTTTAAAGACCCCCCCCGCGCCTTATTTAGCTCCCCCAACCCCCCCCCTTTATGAGCTCCCTTAATTTGGGACCCCTGCCCCTTTAAGACCCCTCCCCCTCCCCCATTATTTGGGACCCCCCTCTATGGGACCTCCTTTTATTTTGCCCTTCTCCCTCCGATCCATGTCGAACCCCCCCCCCTTATTTCCCGCCTCTCCCGCCCCCGCCCATCTTGGTATCACGCACCCTTATTGGGACCCCCCCCGGCAGTTTGAACCCCCCTCCCCCCGACCCCCTTTTGGGACCTCCCCCCCCCCTTTAGAGCCCCCTTATTGGGACCCCACCACCCTTCAGAATCTCCATCCTTTGAGACCCCCTAATTTAGGACCCCCCCCCCCCCATATTTCGACCCCCCCTCCTTATTTGGGACCTCCCTTTAAGACCCCCCCCCTCTTTGGGAACATCCCTCAATTTAGACACCCCCACACCCCCTTTATTTGGGACCCTCCACTCAGTTTGGACCCCCCCTTCCCCTCTTTAGTCCGCCTCCCCCATTGGGACCCCCCCTTAAATTTGGGACCCCCCCCACTCTTATTTAAGCCCCCCCCCCCCCCGACCCCCTTTTGGGACCCCCCCCCCCTTTTTGCCCCCCCCACCCCCCTTTAGAGCCCTTTATTTTGGGAGCTCACACCCCCTTTAGGAATCTCCATGCCTTTAGACTCTTCCCTAATTTAAGGACCCCCCCCCCAATTTTCGCCCCCCCCCCTTATTGTGGGACGCCTCCCCCTTTAAGACCCCCCCGCCTCTGGGACCCCCTAATTTTAGACACCCCCACCCCCCCTTTATTGGGACCCTCACCTCAGTTTGGACCCCCCCTTCCCCCCTTTAATGTCCCCTCCCCCCATTGGGACCCCCCCTTAATTTGGGACCTCCCCCCACTCTTATTTAACCCCCCCCCCCCCGCCCCTTTTGGGACAACCTCCCCCCCCCCCCCCTTAGAAGCCCCTATTTGGGACCCCACCCCCTTTAGGAATCTCCATTCTTTGAAGACCCTCCCTAATTTAGGACCCCCCCCCCCAATTTTCGGACCCCCCCCCCCCTATTTGGGAACCCCCCCCCCTCTTAAGACCCCCCCCTCTCTTGGAACCTCCTTCATTTAGAACACCCCCACCCCCCTTATTGGACCTCACTCAGTTTGGACCCCCCCCCTTCCCCTTCGTTTAGTCCCCTCCCCCCATTGGGAGGACCCCCCCCCCAATTGGACCCCCCCACCCTCTTATTTTAACCACCCCCCCCCCGACCTCCCTTTTGGGACCCCCCCCCCTTTTTGCCCCCACCCCCTTAAGATGCCCCCTTATTTGGGACCCCACCCCCCTTTAGGAATCTCATCTTCTTTGAGACCCTCCCTTAATTTAGGAACCCCCAACCCCCCCATTTTCGGGACCCCCCCCCCCCTTAATTGGGACCCCCCCCCCCCCTTTAAGACCTCCCCCCTCTTGGAACCCCCCAATTTTAGAACAACCCCCCACCCCCCCTTATTTGGCGAACCTCACTTCAGTTTGTGAACCCTCCCCCTTCCCCCTCTTTAGTCCCCTCCGCCCCCCTTTGGGACCCCCTCCCTATTGGGAACCCCCCCCACTCTATTTAACCCCCCCCCCCCCCTTTTTTCAGAGCCCCCCCCCACTGATCGCCGACCCCCCCGGGGGGGACGTGGTGGATGTGGAGGGATTGGGGGAACCCCCCCCCCAAAAAGGAGCCCCCGGGACTGGGGGAGATGGGGGGGGGGCCTTATGGGGTCGTTACGGGGTGGTTATGGGGTTATGGGGTCGTTATGGGGCCCTTATGGGGTCGTTATGGGGTTATGGGGTCATTATGGGGCTCTTATGGGGTCATTATGGGGTTGTTATGGGGTCGTTATGGGGTTGTTATGGGGCCATTATGGGGTTATGGGGTGGTTATGGGGTTATGGGGTCATTATGGGGCTCTTATGGGGTCGTTATGGGGTTGTTATGGGGTCGTGATGGGGTTATGGGGTTGTTATGGGGCCATTATGGGGTTATGGGGTCGTTATGGGGCCCTTATGGGGTTGTTACAGGGTCACTATGGGGTTATGGGGTCGTTATGGGGCCGTTAATGGGTTCGCTATGGGGGCTGTTAGGGGGTTATGGGGTGGGGATGGGGCCATTATGGGGTCACTATGGGTTGTTATGGGGTTATGGGGTAGGTATGGAGTGGTTATAGGGTGGCTATGGGTGACTGTGGGGTTATGGGGTGGCTATGGGACACTATGGGGCTCTATGGGGTTTTATGGGATTCTATGGGGTTCAGTAGGGTTCTATGTGGTGCTATGGGGTGCTGTGGGGCTCATTGGGGTGCTATGGGTTACTATAGGGTTCTTTAGGACTCTATAGGGTTTTTTGGGGTTCTATGGGGTTTATGGGGCTGTGTGGGGTTTCTATATGCTCTTTTATGCCCCCCTCCCCACAGTGTGAATTGGAGCCCTCGTGGGACCCCCCCCACGACCCCTCCCCCCTGGACCCCACAACAACGGACCCCCCCTATTAACCCTCCCCCCCCAAGACCCCAAAACCCCATTGGGTCCCCCCCCCCATATTGTGCACCCCATAAACAGCTGTGACCCCCCCACCCCCCCCCCGGTATTCTGTGGTGTTTTCTGCCCCCCCCTCCATTAATGGGACCCCCCCCCAATTAAGGTATTCCTCTATATAAAGGACCCCCCCCCACATTTATAAGGACCCTCCTTTGAAGACCCCCCCCACATCACTTTATGAGGACCCCCCACCTTTATGAGGCCCCTCCCCTTTTTATAGGGACCCCCCACTTTATAGGGTCCCCCCTTTTATGTGGACCTCCCCCTTTCATAAACCCCCCCCCCCTTTTAAAATGAGGAGCCCCCCCATATGGACACAGCACTGGGTTGTCTTTATTGGGATGACACAACAGCGCTATGGGGCGCTATGGGGCACAGTGGGGTGTTTATGGGGCCCCGTGGGGTGCTTATGGGGCACTGTGGGGTGCTGTGGGGTGCCTATGGGGTGTTTATGGGGCCCAGTGGGGTGCTTATGGGGCACTGTGGGGTGCCTATGGGGTGGCTATGGGGCCCTGTGGGGTGCTTATGGGGCACTGTGGGGCCTGTGGGGTGCTGTGGGGTGCCTATGGGGTGCTGTGGGGTGCCTATGGGGTGCTTATGGGGCACTGTGGGGTGCTTATTGAGTGCTATGGGGCCTGTGGGGTGCCTATGAGGTGCTTATGGGGCACTGTGGGGTGCTTATGGGACACTGTGGGGTGCTGTGGGGTGCCTATGGGGCACTGTGGGGTGTTTATTGGGTTCTATGGGGCCCTGTGGGTTGCTTATGGGGCACTGTGGGGTGCCTATGGGGCACTGTGGGGTGCTTATGGGATGCTGTGGGCTGGCTATGGGGCAGCTATGGGGTGCTGTGGGGCGCTATGGGGACAATCAGAGCTCCGGGTGTTGGGGACGGTGACGGTGACCCTCGGGGTGTTGTAGGGCCCCATTGGGTGTATCTGATCCTATTGGGGTGTTGTAGGGACCCATTGGGTGTCTCTGGTTCCATTGGGGTGTTGTAGGGCCCCTCAGGTTGTAGTTGATCCTATTGGGGTGTTGTAGGGCTCCTCAGGTTGTTGTAGGGACCCTCAGGTTGTATCTGATCCTATTGGGGTGTTGTAGGGCTCCTCAGGTTGTAGTTGATCCTATCAGGGTGTTGTAGGGACCCTCAGGGTATTGTAGGGCTCCTCAGGTTGTTGTAGGGACCCATTGTGTGTCTCTGATCCTATTGGGGTGTTGTAGGGCCCCTCAGGTTGTAGCTGATCCTATTAGGGTGTTGTAGGGACCCATTGGGTGTCTCTGGTTCCATTGGGGTGTTGTAGGGCTCCTCAGGTTGTAGTTGATCCTATCAGGGTGTTATAGGGACCCTCAGGGTGTTGTAGGGCTCCTCAGGTTGTTGTAGGGCCCCTCAGGTTGTATCTGATCCTATTGGGGTGTTATAAGGACACATTGGGGTGTTGTAGGGCTTCTCAGGTTGTAGTTGATCCTATTGGGGTGTTGTAGGGCTCCTCAGGTTGTTGTAGGGCCCCATTGGGTGTCTCTGATCCCATTGGGGTGTTGTAGGGCTCCTCAGGTTGTAGTTGATCCTATCAGGGTGTTGTAGGGCTCCTCAGGTTGTTGTAGGGCCCCTCAGGTTGTAGCTGATCCTATTGGGGTTTTATAGGGACCCATTGGGGTGTTGTAGGGACCCTCAGGTTGTAGTTGATCCTATTGGGGTGTTGTAGGGACCCATTGGGTGTCTCTGGTTCCATTGGGGTGTTGTAGGGACCCTCAGGTTGTTGTAGGGACCCTCAGGTTGTAGTTGATCCTATTGGGGTATTGTAGGGCTCCTCAGGTTGTTGTAGGGCCCCTCAGGTTGTATCTGATCCTATTGGGGTGTTGTAGGGACCCTTTGGGTGTATCTGGCCCCATTGGGGTGTTGTAGGGACCCTCAGGTTGTAGCTGATCCTATTGGGGTGTTATAAGGACCCATTGGGGTGTTGTAGGGCCCCTCAGGTTGTAGTTGATCCTATTGGGGTGTTGTAGGGCTCCTCAGGTTGTTGTAGGAACTCATTGGGTGTCTCTGGTTCCATTGGGGTGTTGTAGGGCCCCATTGGGTGTATGTGATCCTATTGGGGTGTTGTAGGGCCCCTCAGGTTGTAGTTGATCCTATTAGGGTGTTGTAGGGATCCATTGGGGTGTTGTAGGGCTCCTCAGGTTGTAGTTGATCCTATTGGGGTGTTGTAGGGATCCATTGGGGTGTTGTAGGGACCCTCAGGTTATATCTGATCCCATTGGGGTGTTGTAGGGACCCACTGGGTGTCTCTGGTTCCATTGTGGTGTTGTAGGGCCCCATTGGGGTGTTGTAGGGCCCCATTGTGGTGTTGTAGGGCCCCATTGTGGTGTTGTAGGGCCCCTGTGGTGCAGTTGTGGGGTGCTATAGGGTGGCGCAGGGCTGCTGCCGGCTGTAGTGCTCGAACTGTGTCCTCCATCGGCCCATGTAGGAGCTCCAGCGGTGGAACTCCAGGCGCCATTCGCGTTCCGCGTCCTCTGTGGGACCTGAAGCTCCAAAGACCCCAAAAGGAAAACCCTAAATAACGACCCGATCGACTCACAGCCCCATACGGACCTGTGAAAGCTCTCTGAGCCCATAAGGACCCCAGGGGACCCCATAAGGAACCCCTGACCCCATATGGAGACCCTGAACCCATAAGGACCCCATAAGGATCCCCTGACACCATAAGGACCCCATAGGACCCCATAAGGAACCCCTGACACCATAAGGACCTCATAAGGACCCCATAGGACCCCATAAGGAACCCCTGACCCCATAAGGACCCCATAGGACCCCATAAGGAGACCCTGACCCCATAAGGACCCCATAAGGACCCCCTGAACCCGTAAGGACCCCCTGACCCCATAAGAACCCCCTGACTCCATAAGGACCTCCTGACACCATAAGGACCCTATAAGGACCCCCTGACCCTATGAAGACCCCATAAGAAACCCTGACCCCATAAGGACCCCATAAAGACCCCTGACCCTATAAAGGCCCTATAAAGACCCCATAGGACCCCATAAAGACCCCTGACCCTATAAAGGCCCTATAAAGACCCCATAGGACCCCATAAAGACCCCTGACCCTATAAAGACCCCATAGGACCCCATAGGACCCCATAAAGACCCCTGACCCTATAAAGGCCCTATAAAGACCCCATAAAACCCCATAGGACCCCATACCGGTGGCGTTGAGCAGCTTGGGCAGGAAGCGTGTCCAGAAGGCGCAGATCTGTGTCCTCAGCCCCTGCCCCACACTTAGGGGGCGGGCGTTGAGGTGGGCGTAGCGCTGCCCCGAAGGCGTGTAGGGTGGCCACTGGGGTCCAGCCACCCCACCATTAGGGTCACTGTGGGGCCAGATAAAGGGGCAGAGATACACAATGGCCCCATTGACCCCAATAGCCCCATTGATCCCAATGTCCCCATTGACCCCATTGATCCCATTGATCCCATTCATCACAGCACCCCCATTGACCCCATTGATCCCGTTGATCCCATTGACCCCAATGTCCCCATTGACCCCATTGCCCCCAATAGCCCCATTGATCCCATTGATCCCATTCACCCCAACGCCCCCATTGACCCCATTGACCCCAATGTTCTCATTCAACCCCATTGACCCCAATAGCCCCAATGGCCCCATCACCCCCATTGACTCCATTGACCCCAATGGCCCCATTGACCCCATCATCCCCATTGACCCCAATGTCCCCATTCACCCCATCACCCCCATTGACCCCAACACCCCCAATGTCCCCATTCACCCCCATTGACCCCAACATTGGGGTCTCCACCCCCCAACTACCCCAACATTGGGGTCCCCCCCCTCGGGGTCTCCACCCCCCATTGACCCCAACATTGGGGTCCATGACCCAATGAACCCAACTTTAGGTCCCCACCACCCCCAACCTTGGGGTCTCCACCCCCCAATGACCCCAACATTGGGGTCCCCCCATTGGGGTCTCCACCCCCCAACTACCCCAACCTTGGGGTCTCCACCCCCCAACAACCCCAACATTGGGGTCTCCCTGTTGGGGTCTCCACCCCCCATTGACCCCAACATTGGGGTCCCCCTGTTGGGGTCTCCACCCCCAACCTTGGGGTCTCCACCCCCCATTGACCCCAACATTGGGGTCCCCCCCCATTGGGGTCTCCACCCCCCATTGACCCCAACATTGGGGTCTCCACCCCCCAACTACCCCAACCTTGGGGTCTCCACCCCCCATTGACCCCAACATTGGGGCCTTCCCCCCCCTTGGGGTCTCCACCCCCCATTTACCCCAAGATTGGGGTCCATGACCCAATGACCCCAACCTTGGGGTCTCCACCCCCCATTGACCCCAACATTGGGGTCC
>NW_015439870.1:100998-112840 GCF_001577835.2 Coturnix japonica | reverse complement strand
ACCACCCAAATTTTCGGACCCCCCCCCCCCCTATTTGGGAACCCCCCCCCCTCCCTTAAGACCCCCCCCCCCTCTCTTGGAACCCCTTCCAATTTAGACACCCACCCCCCCCTTATTGGGACCCTCACTCAGTTTGGACCCCCCCCCTTCCCCTTCGTTTAGTCCCCTCCCCCCATTGGGGATGGGACCCCCCCCCCACATATTGACCCCCCCACCCTTTTATTTTAACCCCCCTCCCCCACCCCCCCCCCCCGACCCCCTTTTGGGACCCCCCCCCCCTTTTTGCCCCCACCCCCTAGAGCCCCCTTATTTGGGACCCCACCCCCCTTTAGGAATCTCATCTTCCTTTGAGACCCTCCCTTAATTTAGGAACCCCCCCACCCCCCATTTCGGGACCCCCCCCCCCCTTAATTGGGACCCCCCCCCCCCCCTTTAAGACCTCCCCCCTCTTTGGAACCCCCCAATTTTAGAACACCCCCACCCCCCCTTTATTTGGCGAACCCTCACTTCAGTTTGTACCCTCCCCCTTCCCCCTCTTTAGTCCCCTCCCCCCCTATTGGGACCCCCCTCCCTATTGGGACCACCCCCCCGACTGCTTATTTAACCCCCCCCCCCCCCCCTTTTTCAGAGCCCCCCCCCACTGATGCCGACCCCCCGGGGGACGTGGGGATGTGGAGGGATTGGGGGACCCCCCCCCAAAAAAGGAGCCACCCCGAATGGGTGAGATGGGGGGGGCCCTTGATGGGGGCGTTAACGGGGTGGTTATTGGGGTTATGGGTCGTTATGGGGCCTTTTATGGGTCGTTATGGGGTTATGGGGTCAGTATGGGCTCTTATGGTATTATTGGGGTTTGTTGGGGTCGTTATGGGGTTGTTATTGGGCCATTATGGGTTATGGGGTGGGTATGGGGTTATGGTCCATTATGGGGCTCTTTATGGGGTCGTTTATGGGGTTGTTATGGGCAGTCGGAGATGGGGTTATGGGTTAGTTATTGGGGCCATTATGGGTTAGGGGTCGTTAGTGGGGCCCTTATGGGTTGTTACGGGTCACTATGGGGTATGCGGGTCGTATGAGGCCGTTATGGGTTCGCTTATGGGCTGTTAGCGGGGTTATGGGGTGGGGATGGGGCCATTATGGGGGTCACTATGGGTTGTTATGGGGTTATGGGGTTAGGTTTTATGAGTGGTTATAGGGTGGCTATGGGGTGGACTGTGGGGTATGGGGTGGCTATGGACACTATGGGGCTCTATTGGGGTTTTATGGGATTTCTATGGGGTTCAGTAGGTTCTTATGTGGTGCTATGGGTGCTGTGGGGCTCATTTGGTGTGCTATGGTACGTATATTGGTTCTTTAGGAACTCTATAGGGTTTTTGGGTTGCTATGGGGTTTATGGGCTGTGGTGGGATTTCATATGCATCTTTATGCCCCCCCCTCCCCACAAGTGTGAATGGAGCCCTCCGTGGGACCCCCCCCACGACCCCCCTCCCCCATGGAACCCCACAACAACGGACCCCCCCCTATTAAACCCTCCCCCCCCCAAGACCCCAAAACCCCATTGCGTCCCCCCCCCCATATTGTGCACCCAATAAACAGCTGTGACCCCCCCAACCCCCCCCCCGGTTATTCTGGTGGGCGTGTTTTCTGCCCCCCCCTCCATAATGGGACCCCCCCTCCAATTGAAAGGTATTCTCTATATTAAAGGACACCCCCCCCCCACATTTATAAGGACCCTCCTTATGAAGACCCCCCCCACACACTTATGAAAGGACCCCCCACCTTAATGAGGGCCCCTCCCCTTTTATAGGGACCCCCCCACTTATAGGGTCCCCCCTTTCTATGTGGAACCCCTCCCTTTTCATAAACCCCCCCCACCCTTTAATGAGGAGCCCCCCCATATGGGACACAGCACTGCGGTTGTCTTTATTGGGATGACACAACCAGCGCTATGGGGCGCTACTGGGGCACAGTGGGTGTTTATGGGCCCCGTGGGGTGCTTATGGGCACTGTGGTGCTGTGGCCTGGTTGCCTGTATGGGGCTGTTTAATGGCGGCCCAGTGGGAACTTATGGGGCACTGTGGGGTCTGCCTATGGGTTGGCCCTATGGGGCCCTGTGGGTGCTTATGGGCACTGTGGGGCCTGTTGGGGTGCTGTGGGGTGCCTATGGGTGCCTGTGGGGTTGCCATTATGGGCGTGCTTATGGGGCACAATGTGGGGGGGCTGATTGGAGTGCTATAGGGCCGTGGGGTGCCTATGAGGTGCTTATGGGGCACTGTGGGGTGCTAGGACACTGTGGGGTGCTTGTTGGGGTGCCTATGGGTCACTGTGGGTGTTTATTGGGTTCTATGGGCCCTGTGGGGTTGCTTATGGCACTGTGGGTGCCTATGGGGCCACTGTGGCGGTGCTTATGGGATTGCTGTGGGCTGCGCTATGGGGCAGGCTATTGGGGTGCTGTTGGGGGCGCTATGGGACAATCAAAGCTCCGTGGTGTTGGGGACGGTGGACGGTGACCCTCGGGCGTGTTTGTAGGGCCCCATTGGGTGTTATCTGATCCTATTGGGAGTATGTTGTAGGGACCCATTGGGTGTTCTCTGGTTCCATTGGGGTGTTGTAGGCCCTCAGGTTGTAGTTGTCCTATTGGGGTGTTTGTAGGGCTCCTCAGGTTGTTTAGGGACCCTCAGGTTGTATTCTGATCCTATTTGGGGTGTTGTAGGGCTCCTCAGGTTGTAGTTGATCCTATCAGGGTGTTGTAGGGACCCTCAGGGTATTTAGCGGCATCCTCAGGTTGGTGTAGGGACCATTGTTGTGTCTCTGATCCTCATTGGGTGTTGTAGGGCCCCTCAGGTTGTAGCTGATCCTATTAGGTGTTGTAGGGACCATTGGGTGTCTCTGGTTCCATTGGGGTGGGCGTGTTGTTAGGGCTCCTCAAGGCTTGTAGTTGATCCTATCAGGGTTATTAGGGACCCTCAGGTGTGTAGGGTCCTCAGGTGTGTAGGGCCCCTCAGTTGCTATTCTGATCGCTACTTGGGGTTGTTTATAAGGACACATTGGGGGTTGTAGGCTTCTCAGGTTGTAGTTTGATTCCTATTGGGTGTTGTAGGGCTCCTCAGGTTGTTGTAGCGGCCCCATTAGGGTGTCTCTTGATTCCATGGGGTGTTGTAGGGCTCCTCATGGTTGTAGTTGATCTATCAGGGTGTTGTAGGGTCCTCAGGTTGTTGTAGGCCCCTCAGGTTGTAGCTGATTACCTATTGGGTTTTATTAGGGACCCATTGGGGTGTTGTAGGGACCCTCAGTTGTATTTGATCACCTATTGGGGTGTTGTAGGGACCCATTGGGTGTTCTCTGCGTTCCATTGGGGGTTGTAGGGACCTCAGGGTTGTTGTAGGGACCTCAGCATGTTGGAGTTGATTCCTATTGGTGGTATTGTAGGCTCCTCAGGTTGGTGGTAGGCCCCTCAGAGATTGCTATCTGATCTATTTGGGCGGAGGTGTTAAGGGAACCCTTTGGGGTGTATCTTGGCCCCATTGGGTGTTGTTAGGGACCCTCAGGTTGTAGCTATCCTATTGGGGGTGTTATAAGGACCCATTGGGGTGTTGTAGGGCCCCTCAGGTTGTAGGTTGATCCTACTTTGGGGTTTGTAGGGCCCTCTCCTCAGGTTGTTGTAGGAAACTCATTGGTGTCTCTGGTTCCATTGGGTGTTGTAGGCCCATTGGGTGTATCGGATCCCATTGGGGTGTGTAGGGGCCCCTCAGGTTGTAGTTGATCCTATTAGGTGTTGTAGGGATCCATTGGCGGCATGTATGTAGGGCGTCCTCAGGTTGTAGTTTGATCCTATTGGTGGTGTGTTAGGGATCATATTGGGTGTTGTAGCGGACCCTCAGGTTATATCTGATCCATTGGGTTCGGTAGGGACCCCTGGGGTCTCGTGGTTCCATTGTGGGTTGTCAGGCCCCATTGGGGTGTTGTAGGCGCCCCATTGTGTGTTGTAGTGGTCCATGTGGCCATTTGGTGGAGCGGCCCCTGTGGTGCAGTTGGTGGTGCTAATTAGGGTGGCGCAGGGCTGCTGCCGGCTGTAGTTGCTCGAACTGTGTCCTCCATCGGCCATTAGGAGCTTCCAGCGTGGAACTCCAGGCGCCATTCGCTTCTCGCCGTCCTCTGTGGGACCTGAAGCCTCCAAAGACCCCAAAAGGAAAACGCCTAAATACACGACCGATCGACTCACAGCCCCATACGGACCTGTGAAAGCTCTCTGAGCCATGTAAAGGACCCCAGGGGACCCCATAAGGAACCCCTGACCCCATATGGAGACCCTGAACCCATAAGGACCCATAAGGATACCCCTGACACCATAAGGACCCCATAGGACCCCATAAGGAACCCCTGACACCATAAGGACCTCATAAGGACCCCATAGGACCCCATAAGGAACCCCTGACCCCATAAGGACCCCATAGGACCCCATAAGGAGACCCTGACCCCATAAGGACCCCATAAGGACCCCCTGAACCCGTAAGGACCCCCTGACCCCATAAGAACCCCCTGACCCATAAGGACCTCCTGACACCATAAGGACCCTATAAGGACCCCCTGACCCTATGAAGACCCATAAGAAACCTGACCCCATAGGACCCCATAAAGACCCCTGACCTATAAAGCCATAAAGACCCCATAGGACCGCCATAAAGACCCCTGACCCTATAAAGGCCCTATAAAGACCCCATAGGACCCCATAAAAGACCCCTGACCCTATAAAGACCCAGAATAGGACCCCCATAGGACCCCATAAAGACCCCTGACCCTGATAAAAGGCCCTATAAAGACCCCATAAAACCCCATAGGACCCCATACGTGGCGTTGAGGCAGCTTGGGCAGGAAGCGTGTCTCAGCCAACGGCGCAGATCTGTGTCCTCAGCCCCTGCCCCACACTTAGGGGGCGGGCGTTGAGGTGGGCGTAGCGCTGCCGCCGAAGGCGTGGTAGGGTGGCCCACTGGGGTCCAGCCACCCCACCATTAGGGTCACTGTGGGGCCAGATAAAGGGGCAGAGATAACACAAATGGCCCCATTCCCCAATAGCCCCATTGATCCCAATGTCCCCATTGACCCCATTGATCCCATTGATCCCATTCATCACAGCACCCCCATTGACCCCAATTGATCCCTGTTGATCCATTACCCCCAATGTCCCCATTGACACCCATTGCCCCCAATAGCCCATTGATCCCATTGATCCCATTCCACCCAACGCCCCCATTGACCCAATTGACCCCAATGTTCTCATTCAACCCCATTGACCCAATAGCCCCATGGCCCCCATCACCCCATTGACTCCATTGACCCAATGGCCCCATTGACCCCATCATCCCCATTGACCCCAATGTCCCCATTCACACCCATCCCCCCATATGGACCCCAACACCCCCAATGTTCCCCATTCACCCCCATTCACCCCAATGTCCCCATTCACCCCCATTCACCCCATCACCCCCATTGACCCCAACACCCCTATCAACCCTATTCACCCATCACCCCATTGGCCCCATCATCCCCATTCACCCCATCCACCCCATTGGGCCCATTGGCCCCATCACCCCATTCACCCCATCACCCCCATTGGCCCCATGGCCCCATCATCCCCATTCACCCCATCACCTCCATTGGCCCCATTGACCCCATCATCCCCATTCACCCCATCACCCCCATTGGCCCCATCAATCCCCATTCACCCCATCACCTCCATTGGCCCCATTGGCCCCATCATCCCCATTCACCCCATCACCCCCATTGACCCCAATGTCCCATTAAACCCCATTGACCCCAACACCCCCATTGACCCCTACACCCCTATCAACCCCATCACCCCATCACCCCCATTGGCCCCATTGGCCCCATCATCCCCATTCACCCCATCACCCCATTGGCCCCATTGACCCCATCATCCCCATTCACCCCATCACCCCCATTGGCCCCATCATCCCATTCACCCCATCACCCCCATTGACCCCAATGTCCCCATTGACCCCAACAACCCCCACTGCCCCCATTACTCCCAATGTCCCCATTGCCCCCAATAACCCCATCACCCCCATCGCCCCGTACCCGGTGCGTGCGAAGTTCCCCCAGTATCTCATGATCCTCCTGCTCAGCTCCTGCTCCTCCTTGGTGTAATTCTTTTTGGGATCCAGCGGTTGCCCGAACACGAACTCGATCTCGTACCCATGCGGGACCCCCATCCACGACGGCCATAACAGGGTGGACGCGCGATGGTCGAACAGATACGCGTAAACCTTCCCCCCCCTTTGAGCCCAGCGCTGAGCGAAGGCCATCATGGGGCAGACCACGTTGTGATCCCCTACGATGTCGTCCAGCGCCTCCCTGTTCTTTATGGGGTTATCGGCGTCCAACCAGTCGGTGTAATGAAGCACCACGGCCTCGGCCGCCAAGTCGTTGGCTTGAGGGACCCCCATGCGGACCCCCCCTAAAAACTCCTCCCTGCTTATAAGGCTTTCGTTGTCTTTCCCAAAACCCGGGACCCCATAGACGAGGAAATAGGAACCTTCGTCACGGACGGCCCCGAGGAGAACCTCGACTTCACTGGGGGATCTATGGGGGCTGGGGGCCCCAGAACCATCGGGAGAGCCCTCGTCTCTATGGGGCCTGGAGGATGATTTGGCCCCATAGCCATCAGGTGAGCCCTCGTCTCTATGGGGCCTGGAGGATGACTTGGCCCCATAACCATCGGGAGAGCCCTCGTCTCTATGGGGCCTGGAGGATGACTTGGCCCCATAACCATCAGGAGACCCACTGACCCTATAACCATCGGGAGAGCCCTCGTCTCTATGGGGTCTGGAGGATGATTTGGCCCCATAACCATCGGGTGAGCTCTCATCCCTATGGGGCCTGGAGGACCCATCACCCCCCACCCCATAACCCTCCTCTACCCCTCTGACCCCATAACCCCCCCCAACCCCATAACCCTCCCTTCCCCCTTCCTTCACCCCATAACCCTCTTTGACCCTATAACCCTCGGGCCCCTCTTTGACCCCATAACCTCCCCCAACCCCATAACCTTCCCCTCCTCCCTCCTTCACCCCATAACCCCCCCTATCCACATCCCTTTCCCTCACCCCTCTGACCCTATAACCCTCCGGCCCCTCTTTAACCCCATAACCCCCCCCAACCCCATCCCTTTCCCTCACCCCATTGACCCCATAACCTTCCCCTCTTCCCTCCTTCACCCCATAACCCTCCGGCCCCTCTTTGCCCCCATAACCCCCCCCAGCCCCATAACCTTCCCTTCCTCCCTCTTTAACCCTATAACCCTCCGGCCCCTCTTTGCCCCCATAACCCCCCCCAGCCCCATAACCTTCCCTTCCTCCCTCTTTAACCCCATAACCCTCCAGCCCCTCTTTAACCCCATAACCCCCCCCAGCCCCATAACCTTCCCTTCCTCCCTCTTTAACCCCATAACCCTCCCCTCACCGCTCGGCGCTGCCCCGGGGCTGCGGGTGGGGCCCACCGGGGGGGGCGGTTCCGTGGCATTGCCCTTTTAAAGCCGTGAGCAGCTTTTAACCCTTTCGGGACCGGGGCGGACCCGAGTGACCCCCCGAGAAGGGGGCGGGGCTTAATTGAAGGGGCGGGGCTTAATGGGGGCGGGGCTCAATGGGGGCGGGGCTTAATGGGGGAGGGGGCGGAGCCTGAGATATATAGGGGCCCTATAGGAGATGTATAAGGACCCTATGGAGACCCCATAGAGACCCCATAGAGATTCTATAGGGACCCTATAGGGACCCCACAAAGATCCTATAGGGACCCCATAGAGACCCCATAGATATCCTATAGGGACCCTATGGAGACCCCATAAAGATCCTATAGGGGCCCTATAGGGACCCCATAGAGACCCCACAATGATCCTATACGGACTCTATAGGGACCCCATAGATATCCTATAGGGACCCTATGGAGACCCCATAGATATCCCATAGGGACCCCATAGAGACCCCATAGATATCCCATAGGGACCCTATGGAGGCCCCATAGATATCCTATAGGGACCCCATAGAGACCCCATAGATATCCCATAGGGACCCTATGGAGACCCCATAGATATCCTATAGGTCGAACTGTTGTCCTCCCAACAAACCGGCCAACGAGTGCAATTACGGAGCTCCAGCGGTCTGTGGAACTCCAAAAACCGGAGTGCGTTGCCCACATTTCCTGTGTGTTAGAAGGCGCCTGCGCGTAATTTCCGCGTCGCTATCTGTTTGTGGCATCCCCTAAGACACGCCCATCCCATATAGACGATCAATAAAAGATTTCACCCACATATCACCGCGTATAAGATACGTGTTGCGCCTGTTGTTGAAAGTGTCATGTGAATAGCTATGAACAAATTCCAACGACTCTGCGGCATCCAATTCCCAGACTGCCTGTCCGGACCTCTGCACTCACTACGCCCATACGGACCTGTGAAAGTAAAATCTCTGAGCCTCGCGCCATAAGGACCCACAGGGGACCCACAAAATAGAGAGGAACAGCCAGCCTGACCCATATGGAGACCCCCTAACCCATAAGGACTCCATAAGGATCCCCTGACACCAATAAGGACCCCATAGGACCCCAAAGGAACCCCTGACACCATAAGGACCTCATAAGGGACCCCATAGACCCCATAAGGAACCCTGACCCCCATAAGGACCCCATATGGGACCCCAATAAGGAGGACCCTGACCCTCATAAGGACCCCATTAAGGACCCCCTGAACCCGTAAGGACCCCCTGACCCCATAGGAGAATCCCCCTGACCTCATAAGGACCGTCCTACACCATAAAGGACCCTATAAGGACCCCTGGACCCTTGGAAGAACCCATAAAGAAACCCTGACCCCATAGGGACCCCGATAAAGGACCCCTGACCTATAAAGCCATAAAGACCCCATAGGACCCATAAAGACCCCTGAACCTATAAAGGCCCTATAAAGACCCCATAGGACCCCATAAAAGACCCCTGGACCCATAAAGACCCCAATAGGACCCCATAGGACCCCATAAAGACGCCCTTGACCCTATAAAAGGGCCCTATAAAGACCCCATAGAAACCCCATAGGAACCCCATACGTGGCGTCTGAGTGCAGCATCTGGTGCAGGAAGCGTGTCCAGAAGCGCGCAGAACTGTGTCCTCAGCCCCTGCCCCACACTTAGGGGGCGGGCGTTAGAGTGTGGGGCGTTAGCGTCCTTGCCACCGAAGCGTTGGTTAGGGTGGCCCACTGGGGGTTCCAGCCCACCCCACCATTAGGGTCACTGTGGGGCCAGATAAAGGGGCAGAGATAAACAAATGGCCCATTGACCCCAATACCCCATTGATCCCAATGGTCCCCAATTGACCCCATTGATTCCCATTGATCCATTCATCACAGCACACCCCATTGACCCCATTATCCAGTTGATCCATTACCCCCAAGTCCCAGCATTGACACCCATTGCCCCCAATAGCCCCATTGATCCCATTGTCCCATTCCACCCAACGCCCCCATTGACCCCAATTGACGCCACAATGTTCTCATTCAACCCCATTGACCCAATAGCCCCATGGCCCCCATCACCCCATTGACTCCATTGACCCAATGGCCCCATTGACCCATCATCGCCCATTGGACTGCCCAATGTCCCCATGTCACACTCCACCCCCCATTGGACCCCAACACCCCAATTGTCCCGCATTCACCCCCACTTCACCCCAATGTCCCCATTCACACCCCATCACCCATCACCCCCATTGACCAGCAACACCCCTATCAACCCTATTCACCCAATCACCCCCATTGGCCCCATCATTCCCCATTCAACCCCATCACACCCCATTGGGCCCATTGGCCCCATTCAGCCCATTCACCCCATCCCCCCATTGGCCCCATGTGGCCCCCATCATCCCCATTCACCCCATCACCTCCATTGTCCCATTAACCCCATCATCCCCATTCACCTCCATCACCCCCATTGGCCCCATCCATCCCCATTCACCCCATCACCTCCATTGGCCCCATTGGCCCCATCATTCCCCATTCAACACCATCACCCCGCCACTTGACCCCAATGTCCCATTAAACCCCATTGACCCCAACACCCCCATTGACCCCTACACCCCCTATCAACCCCATTCACCCATCACCCCCATTGGCCCCAATTGGCCCCATCATAACCCCATATCACGCCCATCACCCCATTGGCCCCATTGACCCCTTCATCCCCAATTCACGCCCATCCACCCCCATTGGCCCCATCATCCCCATTCACCCCATTCACCCCCCATTGACCCCAATGTCCCCATGACCCCAAACACCCCACTGCCCCATTACTCCAACGTCCCCATGCCCCCAATAACCCGCAATCACCCCATCGCCCCGTACCCGGTTGCGTGCGAAGTTCCCCAGTAATCTCTATGATCCTCCTGCCTCAGCTTCCTGCCTCCTCCTTGGTGTAATTCTTTTTGGATCCAGCCGGTTGCCCGAACACGAACTCGATCTCGTACCAATGCGGGACCACGCCATCCCAACCGACGGCCATAACAGGGTGGACGCGCGATGGCAGATGAACAGATAAATACGCGTAAACCTTCCCCCCTTTTGAGCCCAGCGCTGAGCGAAGGCCATATGGGGCAGACCACGTTGTGATCCCCTACGATGTCGGTCCAGCGCTCCCTGTTCGTTTATGGGGGTTAATCGGGCGTCCAACCAGTCGGGTTGTAATGAAGCACCACGGCCTCGGCCGCCAAGTTCGTTGGCTTGAAGGGACCCCATGCGGACCCCTAAAAAACCCTCCTCTGCTTATAAGGCGTTTCGTTTGTCTTCCCAAAACCCGGGACCCATAGACGAGGAAATAGAACCTTCGTCACGGACGGCCCCGAGGAGAACCTCGACTTCAACTGGGGGATCTAATTGGGCGCCTGGGGCCCCAGAACCATCGGGAGACCTCGTCTCTGATGGGGCCTGGAGGATGATTTGGCCCCAGTAGCCCATTTCAGGTGAGCCCTCGTCTCTATGGGCCTGAGAGGATGACTTGGCCCCATAACCATCCGGGAGAGCCCTCGTCTTATGGGGCCGGAGGAATGACTTGGCCCCATAAACCTCAGGAGACCCACTGACCCTATAACCATCGGGAGAGCCCGTCGTCTCTATGGGTCTGGCAGGATGATTTGGCCCATAACCATCGCGGTTGAGCATCTTCTCCCTTAGGGGCCTGAGGACCGCATCACCCCCCACCCCTAGACCCTCCTCTACCCTCGGACCCCCATAAACCCCCCCCACCCCATAACCCCCTTCCCCCTTCCTTCACCCCATAACCCTCTTCTGACCTATAACCTCGGGCCCCTCTTTGACCCATAACCTCCCCCAACCCCATACCTTCCCCTCCTCCCTCCTTACCCCATAAACCCCCTATCCACATCCCTTTCCCTCACCCCTCTGACCCTATAACCCTCCGGCCCTCTTTAACCCCGATAAACCCCCCAACCCCATCCCTTTCCTCACCCATTGACCCCCATAACCGTTCCCTCTTCCCTCCTTCACCCCATAACCTCCGGCCCCTCGTTTGCCCCCATAACCCCCGCCAAGCCCCATTAACCTTCCTTCCTGCCCTCTTTAACCCTATAACCCTCCGGCCCTCCTTTGCCCCCATACCCCCCCGCCCCCATAACCTTCCTTCCTTCCCTCTTTAAACCCCATAACCCTCCAGCCCACTCTTTAACCCATAACCCCCCCCAGCCCCGATAACCTTCCCTTCCCTCCCTCTTTAACCCGCCATAAACCCTACCGGCCCCTTTAACCCCATAACCCCGCCCCAACCCCAATAAA
>NW_015439870.1:91186-100973 GCF_001577835.2 Coturnix japonica | reverse complement strand
GCTATATGGGGCCTTATAGGGACCCCTATAAGAGACCGCTATAGGAAAACCCCCACATAACACCCTATATACCCCCATACCACCCATATCCCCCCCATAGCACCCAAATCCCCCATAGCATATCCCTAATATACCCTGTAACACCCATACCTCCCCCCCATAATCACCCGATTCTCCATTAAAACCCCCATGACCACCTATTATCCCCCCATATCACCCATAACCACCCTATATCCCCCCATATCACCCTATATCACCCACCCTATATCAACCCTAATAATCCCCCCATAATCACGCCAATACTCCACCCCATATACCCCCACATCACCCACTTACACACCCTATACCCCCCATAAATCCCCCCTATACACCCTAATCCCCCCATAGCACCCATATACCCCATACCAAATCCTATATCCCCCTAATACCGACCCCATACCACCCCTATAACCCCCATATACCTCCATACCACCCTATCATCCCCCCATACGCGCCCTAATCCCCATACCCACGCCCATATATACAATGGAACAATCCTCACCCGCACTATAATCCCCCCAATACCCCATAATCACCCTATACACACCCTATATCCCTCCATTTTAAATCCCCTATACCACCCCTATAATCCCCCATAGCACCCGCCATATACCCATACCAACACCACTAATATCCCCATACACCTTCGCCATAATCCCCCCCATAACACCCTATAAGCTCACCCCCATAATCACCGCTATTCCCCCATAACACCGCTAGTATACCGTCCCAATACCCACCGCATACACCCTATAATCCCCCATATACACCCCATATCACCCATACACAACCCTATATCCCCCCGATAACCGCCTAATACCACCCTATATCCCCCCATGAGCACCCACTATACCCCATACCACCCAATATCCGCCCATAACCACCGCTCAATAAATCCCGCCCATATGCCCCCATACCAGCACCCTATATCCCCCCCTTACGCACCCTATAATCCCCCATATACCCTCTGACCATCAACCCACCCTACTATCCCCCATAATCCCCCTATACCACCCTAATAATCCCCCCCATAACCACCCATAATCCCCCCCCATAACACCTAATCCCCCAACCACCCCATACCTCACCCTAATATCCCCCATCATACCGCCCATATCACCATCATACACACCCTATCATCCCCCCATATCCCCTATAACGCACCCTATATACCCGCCAATAGCACCCTAATCCCGCCATACCACCCTATATCCCCTCAATATCACCCCATACCTACCCATATCCCGCATATACTCCATACCACGGCTAGATATCCCTCCGCATACTACACCCATATCCACCCTATACTCCACCCCATAACACCCCATACATCCCTATAGCACCCATATCCCCGCCATATCACCCATACCACCCATAACCAAACCCCATCTACCCCCAGTACCACCCCTATAATCCCCCATCAGCCACCCTATATCCTCCATAGCAACCCCAAATATCCCACCCAGTGAATATAGTCCCCCCCATAATACTGTCCATAACCACCCCTATATCCCCATAACACCCCTATATCGCCCCCCAGTTACCCTACCTCCCACAGGCCCACCCTAATATCCCACCATACCACCGCCATACACCACCCCTATATCCCGCCAATATAGGACCTCGCATAGGCCACTCTATATCCCCCATAATAACCCTATACCCACCCTATATCCCCCATAACACCCTATATACCCAATACCACCTATATCCCCCCATATACTCTATATCCTCCCATAACTCACCACCATACCCACCCTATATCCCCCCATATACCTCCATACCACCCTATATCCCCCCATAGCACCCTATATACCATAATCATCCTATATCGCGGCGCGCCATAGACCCCATATACCTCCAATACCCACCCCATAATCCCCCCATAACACCCCATAAATCCCCACTATATCACCACTATATAGCGCCCAGCCATAACCACCCGGCTATAACACACCCTATATCCCACCCAGTATACCCCATATATCACCCTATACACACCCTATATCCCCCCATAATCCCCCTATACCACCCTATATCCCCCCATAGCACCCCATATACCCCCATACCACCCTATATCCCCCCATATCACCCTATATCCCCCAAACCCACCCCTATATGTCACCCCATATAACCCATAGCACCCTGTATCCCCCCAATATCACCCCTATATCCCCCCATATCAACCCTATATCCCCCCATAGCACCCCTATATACCCCCATATGTCATCCTATATCCCCCGCGAATACCCACGCCTATATCGCCCCCCCATATACCTCCAATACCAACCCTTATACCCCATAGCACCCTAAATCCCCCCATATAACCTATATCCCCCAAAACAACCCTAAATATACCCATGACCCACCCATACCCCACCCTATAAGTCCCCACATCAGCACCCATAATAACTCCCCAATCATCCTATATACCCTATATACCTTCTATAGGATCCCTTTACCCTATAACCCCCCCCTTAAACCCCATTATAAAAACCTATAACACTGCGAGGTGCAACAAAAGCTTTATTATAGGGGGGGTGCTTGGATTTATACGGTTAAGCGCCAGCCCCACTAAGCGCTTATGGGGTTATATATTGGGTAGGGGGCAGCAAGATGGTTGGGTGGGGGGTAAGAGGGGCAGGTTATAGGTCCGCCCCCCCCCCCCTCACCTTATATATATATATTTGGGGTCGGAATGCTCAGGAATACATGGTGAGCTGCAGCCACTGTGGGGGAGAGAATGGGGGGGGGGGGGGGGGGTCGTTACATAAGGGTCGCATATAGGTGAGGGGGGGGTTGGAGATGGATCACCCACCAACCGCCTATATGACCTTAACTACGGTTGGGGTCACCCCGAAAGGATTTTGGGATTCGGGGTTCCAAAGGGTTGGGGTTTAAATAGGGGGGGGGATCTTATAGGGGATTAGAGGGAAACCCTATAGGGATTGGGGGTCCTATAGGGGATTTAGGGGGGTCCCTATAGGGATTGGGGGTCCTATAGGGACCTAAGGGGGCCCTAATAGGGATTTGGGGCCCTATAGGGGTTGGGTTAATAGGGGGGGGGGATTCTTATAGAGGGATTGGGGACCCTATAGCGGGATTGGGGTGCCTATGAGGGGAAATTTAAGGGAGACCAACTATAGGGATTGGGGGCCCTATAGGGGTTGGGGGTTAATAGGGGGGGGGGATCTATAGGGGAATTGGGGGGACCCTATAGGGATTGGGGTCCTATAGGGGATTGTAGGGAGACCCCTATAAGAGGGGATTGGGGACCCTATAGGATTTGGGGGTCCTAGAGGGGGGTTGGAGGGCCCTATAGGGGAATTTGTGAGGGGGTCTCTCTATGAGGATTTGGGGGTCCTATTAGGGGATTTTTGGGGGTCTATAGGGAATATGTGGGGTCCTATAGGGAAACTTAGTGGGGGTCTATAGGGATATGTGGGGGTCTCTATATGGGATCCCTGGGGTCCCATAGGGATTTTAGGGGGTCCTCTATAGGGATTGGGGGTCCCTATACAGGGATTTTGGGGGGCCCCTAAGGGATGGGGTCCCTATAAGCGGACTTAAGGGGGGGTCCTATAGGAAATATTGGGGGTCTCTAAAAGGGGATTTAGGCGGGTCTTCTATAGGGAATGGGGGTCCTTATAGGGGATCCTTGGGGGGGGCCCTATAGGATTGGGGACCTATAGGGACTTAGGGGGGTCTATAGGATATGTGGGGGGCCCTATAGGGTTTGGGGATCCTATAGGGGACTTGGGGGTGGTCCTATAGGGATTGGGGGACCTATAGGGGAATTTATGGGGTCCTCTTAGGTTGGGGCCCATCAGAGACTTGGGGGTGGGACCCTATACGGATTGGGGTCCTATAGGGATTTAGGGGGAAAGCCCTTATTAGGGTTGGGGGTCCTATAGGTGATTGGGGTGGTGCCCTATAGGGGATTTAGGGGGGGCCGCTAATAGGGATTGGGGATCCTATAGGGACTTAGGGGGGTCGCCTATAGGATTGGGGGGTCCCTATAGGATTAGTGGGGGGGTCCCTATAAGATTTGGGGGGGGTCCCCTATAGGATTTTGGGGGGGGGGTCCCTATAGGAATTATGGGGGGGGTCCCCTATAGTGATTGGGGAGAGTTTCCTATAAGATTAGAGGGGGGGGTCACTAAAGGATTTGGGCGGGGGTGCCTATAGGGATATAGGGGGGTCCCTACACTAGGATATGGGGGGGTCCCTATAGGATTTGGGGGGGTCCCCCATAGATTTGGGGGGGGTCCTTAATAGAATTTGGGGGGGGGGGTCCTATAGGGATATAGGGGGGTCCCTATAGGAATGGGGGTTTCTATATAAGATTTGGGGGGGTCCCTATAGGATTTGGTTGGTTTCCCTATAGGATTTGGTTGGGTTTCCCTATAGGATTTGGGAGGGGTGGCTCCTATAGGAATTGGGGGGCGCGCGATAGGATTTGGGGGGGGGTTCCCTATAGATTTGGGGGGTGGTCCGCATAGATTTGGGGGGGGTCCCTATATGGATTTGGGGGGGGCCCTATAGGGATATAGGGATTTGGGGGTCCCTATAGGATTTGGGGGGGGTCACTATAGGATTTGGGGGGGGTCCTCTATAGGATTAGTGGGGGTCCCTATAGGATTATAAGGGGGTCCCTATAGGATTCTTGGGGGGGGTCCCTAATAGGAATTATGGGGGGGGTCCCTATAGGAATTTGGGGGGTCCCCATAGGATATTTGGGCGGGGTCCCTATAATGGAATTTGGGGGGGGGTTCCTATAGGATTTTGGGGGGGGGTCCTATAGGGATATAGAGGGGTTTCTATAGGGAATATAGGGATTTGGGGGGGGTCCCTATAGGATTATGGGGGGGGTCCCTAATACGATTTGGGAGGGGGGGTCCCTATAGATTGTGGGGGGGTCCCTTATAGGGATTTGGGGGGGTCCCCTATAGGATTTGGGGGGGGTTCCCTATAGGAGGAATTGTGGCGGGGGGTTCCCCTATAGGGATATAGAGGGGTTCCTATAGGGATATAGGCGATTTGCGGGGGGCGTTCCTATAGGATTTGGGGAGGGGTCCTATAAGGATTTGGGGGGGGCCATAGGGATAAGGCGGGTCCTATAGATATGGGGGGGGTTCCTATAGAGATTCTGGGGAGGGGGTCCCCCTATAGGCGATATAGGGGGGTCCCTATAGGATTTTTTGGGCGGGGTCGCCTATAGGAAATTTGGGGGGGGTTCCTATAGCCGGAATATAGGGGGGTTCCTATAGGATTATGGGGGGGTCCCTATAAGGATTTGGGGGGGTTCTATAGGATTTTGGGGGGGGTCCCTTAGGAAATTATGGGGGGGGGGGTCCCTATAGGATTTGGGGGGGGTCCCTATAGGATTTGGGGGGGGTCCCTATAGGATTTGGGGGGGTCCCATATAGATTAGGGGGGGGTCCCTTTATATGGATATGGGAGGGGGTCACTATAGGAATTTGAGGGGGGTTCCTATAGGATTTGGGGGTTCCTATAGGGATATTACGGGGGGTTACCTATAGGATTAATGGGGGGGTCCCTATGGAATTTGGGGGGGGTCCACCTCTTGCAGGCTGACTCCCAGATCTTCCAAATCCCAGCATGACACTCACGCAATCATCACGCACAGCACAATCCCTCCCGTAATAGATTTGTTCCGAGAGAGAGAAATCGCTCTCCTGCCCCGCGCCAATTAAGCGAAAAAATGCAATTTCCAACACACCTCAAATAGACGAAGATCACCATAAAATCGGAAGATCCGTGCTAAAAGCATCCCCAGAGAGTGATGTAGAAGAAAGAAGAAATCCTGAGAGAAGACAATACATCCCCAATCCCTCTCCCAGGGGAAAGGGAAAGAGAAGAGAAAACAGATAAAAAGAAATCACAAACAAAATGTCGTCACCCGATCCAGAGACTTGAAGGCACCTAAAAAATGGGGGGGGGGAGGTCCCCTAAAATTGAGCCCTCCCCAAAAACAAAACCCATAACCCACCCCACCCCAAATCCACCCACCATTCAAGTCATAATGGGGTTTAATGGGGGGGGTCCCAATATCCATGGGGGGGCTTTTAATAGGGGGGGGGTGCCTCATAAATGGGGGGTCCCTAATACGTGGGGGGGGGGTTCCTCAATTGATCTGGATGGGGGGGGTCCAAAACAACGGGGGGGGGTCCTAATAAGGGGGGGGGTCCCCAATATAAGGGGGGGGGGTCCCAATAAGGGCGGGTCCCTAAATAAGGTGGGGGTCCCAATATAAGGGGGGGGTTCTTAATAATAACAGGGGGGGGTCCTAAATAAAGGGGGGGGGGTCCTTAAATAAGGGGGGGTCCCCAAATAAGGAGGGGGGGTCCTAAATAAGGGGGGGGTCCATAAATAAAGGGGGGGGGGCCCATAACTTGGGTGGGGGGGTCCCCAATAGAGTGGGGTGGGGGGGGGTCCCAAAGTATGGGGGGGGTCCCAATATAAAGGGGGTCCCCAAATTATAAGGGGGGGGGTCCGCGAGAGAGTAAGGGGTCCTAAATAAAAGGCCGGGGGGTCCCAATATAAGGGGCTGGGTCCCCAATATTGATAAGGGGGGCTGGTCTATATAATAATGGGGGGGGTCATAAATAAAGGGGGGTCCCCTAAATAAGGGGGGGGGGTCCCTAATAGTGGGGGGGAGTCCTCACATTGATCTGAAATGGGGGGGGGTCCAATTTAAGGGGGGGTACCCAATATGGAAAGGGGTCCCCCAAATAAAGGGGGTCCCAAGATACGTGGGGGGGGTTCCAATATAAAGAGGGGGGGTCCCAATAACGATGGGGGGGGGGGGTCCCCTAAATAAGGGGGGGGGTCCCCAATATAAAGGGGGGTCCCCAATAGTGGGGGGAGTCCTCAATTGATCTGAATGGGGGGGGGGGCCCAAATAAGGGGGTGGTCCCCATATCAAGGGGGGGGTCCCAATTTAATTGGGGTCCCAAATAAGGGGGATCCTATTATAAGGGGGTGGGTCCCAATAAAGGGGGGGGGTCCTCAAATATGGGGGGGTCCCAATATAAGGGGGGGGTCCAAATAAAAAAGCGGGGGGGTCCCAAATAAGGGGGAGAGTCCCCTCAAATACTGGGGGGGTTCCCAATATAAGGGGGGTCCCAAAATAAAGGGGTGGTTCCTAAATAAGGGGGGGGTCCAATGACCCCAATGGGGGGGTCCCAAAGATGGGGGTGTCCCTAATAGTGGGGGGGTCTTCAATTGTCCTGAATGGGGGGGGAAGTCCCCAATAATGGGGGGGTACCTAAAAAAGGGGGGGGGTCCCAATGACCGCCATGGGGGGGTCCCAATATGGGGGGGGGGGTCCCAAATATGGGGGGGGTTCCCCCAATATAGGGAGGGGGGGGTTCCCACAATATGGGGGCGGGTCCCCACATAGTGGGGGGTCCCCATATAAGGGGGGGGCCCAATAACTTGGGGGGAGCCCCAAAATTGGGGGTGGTTCCCATATAAGGGGGGGGGGTCCCAGAAGTACCAGGGGAGTGGTCCTAAATAAGGGGGGTCCCCAATAATTGGGGGGGGTCCTAAATAAAAGGGGTTTTCCTTTGGTGGGGTCGCCAAATATAAGGGGGAGGGGTCCACAAATAAAAGGGGGGGGGGGTTCCCAATATGATGGGGGGGGGGGCTATAATTATGGGGGGGGCGGGGGTCCCAATAAAGGGGGGGTCCTCAAATAACTGGGGGGGGTCCCCAAATCCATAAGGGGGGGGGCCCGAGATATAGAGGGGGTCCCTAACTAAGCGCGGGGTCCCAAATATAAGGGGGGGGTCCAATAAAAGGGGGGGGGTCCCCAAAATAAAGGGGGGTGGGTCTCAATATAAGGGGGGGGGGTCCGCAATATAAGTGCGGGGTCCCCAAATAAAGGGGGTCCTAAATAAATGGGGGGGGGTTCCTAAATATTAAGGGGGGGTCCCAATAATGGATTGGGGGGCGGGGGGTTCCTAAGTAAGGGGAGGGGGTCCTAAACTATAAGGGGGGGTCCCAATAATGATGGGGGGGGGGTCCTAAATAAGGGGGGGTCCCAATGAACCCCATGGGGGGGGCCTCCCCCCCACCTCCAAATATGGCGGGGTCCCTAATAATGGGGGGGTCTCAATGGATTTTGAATGGGGGGGGGGGAAGGGGGGGGCGGCCCCCCCTCCCAAATAATATGGGGGGGGGGAGTCCCCCCCTAATAATGTGGGGGGGGGGTCCTCATTACGATCTGATATGGGCTTGGGGCCTAAGAAAATAAAAGGGGTGGGGGTCCCCTCAATATAAGCGGGGGGGTCCCCAATATAAGGGGGGGGTCCCAAATAAGGGGGGGTCCTAAATATATAGGGGGGGGTCCCAATATAAGGGGGGGGGTCCGCAAATAAAGGGGGTCCAAAATAAAGGGGGGGGGGGGGTCGCCTAATATAAGGGGGGTCCCTAAATTATGGCGGGGTTCCCGCACAAATAAAGGGGGGGGTCCAACATAACGGGGGGGGTCCCCATATAATAACCCTCCGGCCCCTCTCTGACCCCATAACCCCCCCCAGCCCCATAACCTGCCCCTAACATCACCTCGGGGCTGTCAATGAGGAACTCCCCATCCACTACGGGGACGAAGGCGAACCTAAAAACGCTTTGGGGTGGCAGAACTTCCCCTTCCCCCTCCACCAACCTCAAGGCGTCCACCCCCTTCAAACACCCCACAAGCTCCGTCTCGTTCCCATAGGGGCACCCCACAGCCTTCCCCAATAGGGCCGCCCTCCTCCTCCCTTCGGCCGCCCCTATAGTGGCCCAGGGGCCGTTGGGGGACCCGCTCTGTAGGACGGCCCTATTAAACAACCCCTTGCTATAGGGTGACAATAGGTGCAGCCCTATAGACGCAGCCCCGGCGCTCTCCCCAAACAACGTGACCCTATTGGGGTCCCCACCAAAGGCTTCAGCGTTAACCCGGATCCATTGTAAGGCCAAACGTTGATCCCATAGACCCACGTTCCCCGGGGCGTCCCTATATCCCACCAAGGCCAAGAACCCTATAGATCCCACCCTATAGTTCATGGATATCACTATGGCGTCCTCAGCCACGGCCAGGTACCGGCCGTCATAGACATCCAACGACACCGAGCCGCTATAGAAGCCGCCCCCATAGACCCACACCAGCACCGGGGCCTTATAGGGTTTCCTCTTTGGGGTCCATACATTAAGATATAGGCAATCCTCATTCATTTCCCTATTAGGATTCCACATCTCCGAGCCCTCAAACCCCGGGAACGTGGTGTCAATCATCTGATAACACGCGTAGGGCTGAGTGTCTGTATCTCTAACCCCCCCCCATGGGGTTGTTATAGGGACGGGAGGGCGGAAACGGAGCGACCCTATAGGGGGAATCGCATATGGGATCCCTAAAAAGGCGGCCGCCATGACACCGGGAGGACCGGCAGGGACTAAAAGGCCCCGGATGGAGCCGGTTGTAGTTCGGACCTCCGGACGGTTGGGGGCGCTGTAGGTAAAATCCGACGGCGTGGGAAAAGTGGGTGGGGCCAAGGAAAGGAGGAGGAGCCAAAGGAGGGGCTGCGGGGGGACAGAGAGATATATGGGTTATATGGGGTTATATGGGATTCTATAGGGTCTATGGGGTTATATGGGATTCTATAGGGTTATATGGGATTGTATAGGGTCTGTGGGGTTATATGGGGTCTATGGGGTTATATGGGGTCTTATGGGGTTATAT
>NW_015439870.1:84581-86445 GCF_001577835.2 Coturnix japonica | reverse complement strand
GGGGCAGGTGGACGAGCCCCAAATAGAATCCGGGCCGGAAATAGGGGGGGGGATGGAAAGGGGCACTTGTGGGTCAGCCCGGCCCCATAGATTGGCCCTATTACCAGCTCTAGCCCCATAGATTGGCCCTATAGAAAACCCTGGCCCCATAGATTGGCCCCATAGTGTCTCAGCCCCATAGATTGGCCCCAGCCCCATAGATTGGCCCTATAGCCATCCTCAGCCCCATAGATTGGCCCTATAACCAACCCTGGCCCCATAGATTGGCCCTATAACCAATCCCAGCCCCATAAATCGACCCTATAGCCAACCTTAGCCCCATAGATTGGCCCCAGCTCCATAGATTGGCCCTATAACTAATCCTGGATCCATAGATCAGCCCTATAGCCAACCTTAGCCCCATAGATCAGCCCTATAAGCAAGTCTGGCCCCATAGATTGGCCCTATAACCAACCTTGGCCCCACAGATCGGCCCTATTACCAGCACTAGCCCCATAGATCAGCCCTATAACTAATGCTGGTCCCATAGATCGGCCCTATAGCCATCCCTGGCCCCATAAAGAGAAGCCCATCCCATAGATCCCTGCCCCATAGGGAACCCCACACCCCATAGGGAACCCCACACCCCATAGATCTCTGCTCCATAGATCCCTGCCCCATAGGAACCCCACACCCCATAGATCCCCACCCCACAACGAACCCTTCCCCCACCCCATAGATCCACCCCTCTCCCACCCAAAACCCCAATAAAAATCACAGCAGGTGCAGAGGGTGGGGCTGGGGGGTTATGGGGCGGTTATGGGGCAGATATAGGGCAGATATGGGGTTATGGGGCAGTTATGGGGCGGATGTGGGGTTATGGGGAGGTTATGGGGCAGTTATGGTGGGATATGGGGTTATGGGGTAGATATGGGGTTATGGGGCAGATATGGGGTTCTATAGAGCAGGTATGTGATTCTATAGGGCAGAGATGGGGTTATGGGGTGGATATGGGGTTCTATAGGGCAGATATGGGGTTATGGGGCAGATATGGGGTTATGGGGCACATATGGGGTTCTATAGGGCAGAGATGGGGCTATGGGGTGGATATGGGTTTCTATAGGGCAGGTATGGGTTTATGGGGTGGATATGGGGTTCTATGGGGCAGAGATGGGGTTCTATGGGGCAGATATGGGGTTATGGGGTGATATGGGGTTCTATGGGGCAGATATGGGGTTCTATGGGGCAGAGATGGGAGAGGTGTGGCTCAGGGAAAGGATGACGCAGAGATGTTGAGTTGGGGGGGGTCTCTGAAATGGGGGGGATTTGGGGTTATGGGGCAGAGATGGGGTTATGGGGTGCTATGGGGCAGCTGTGGGGAGGCTATAGGGTGCCTTTGGGGCAGCTATGGGGCAGATAAGGGGCACTATGGGGCAGAGATGGAAATCAATGGGAACAGATGGAGGATGAATGGGGGTTAAGGGGTTATAGGATGGCTATGGGGTGGCTATAGGGCTGCTATGGGGCAGCTATGGGGTGGTATAGGGCAGCTATGGGGCAGCTATGGGGCTGCTATGGGGTGGCTATAGGGCAGCTATGGGGCTGCTATGGGGTGGCTATAGGGAGGCTATAGGGCTGCTATGGGGCAGCTATGGGGCAGCTATAGGGCAGCTATGGGGCAGCTATGGGGTGGCTATAGGGCAGCTATGGGGCAGTTATGGGGCTGCTATAGGGCAGCTATGGGGCAGCTATAGGGCAGCTATGGGGCTGCTATAGGGCTGCTATAGGGCAGCTATAGGGCAGCTATAGGGCAGCTATGGGGCGCTATGGGGCAGCCCCGTCCTCACCTCCATCTCGTCGCCCTTCGCTGCTGCAAAACAGCGGC
>NW_015439870.1:73848-79347 GCF_001577835.2 Coturnix japonica | reverse complement strand
TTATGGGGTATTATGGGGGGTAATGGGGGTCCTTATGGGGGTAATGGGGTCCTTATGGGGGTAATGGGGGTCCTTATGGGGGTAGTGGGGTCCTTATGGGGGTAGTGGGGTCCTTATGGGGGTAATAGGGGGGTTATGGGGGCATTATGGGGGTAATGGGATCTTTATGGGGTCCTTATGGAGTTTATGGGGTCCTTATGGGGTCCTTATGGGGGTAATGGGGTCCTTATGGGGGTAATGGGGGCATTATGGGGGCATTATGGCGGTAATGGGGTGTTTATGGGGTCCTTATGGAGTTTATGGGGTCCTTATGGGGTCCTTATGGGGTTAATGGGGTCCTTATGGGGGTAATGGGGTCCTTATGGGGTCCTTATGGGGGTAATGGGGGCATTATGGGGGGTAATGTAATGGGGGCAATGGGGGTAATGGGGTGGCTGCTGGCAGGTAGGGCCTTATGGGGGCTTATGGGGGGCTTATGGGGTCCTTATGGGGTAATTATGGTGTTGTTATGGGGGTAATGGGGTTGTTATGGGGGTAATGGGGTTGTTATGGGGGGTAATGGGGTCATTATGGGAAGAAATGGGGAAAAATAGGGAGAAAAGGGGAGAAAAGGGGGAAATGGGGGGAAAATTGGGGGGAAATGGGAAAAAATGGGGGGAAATGGGGAAAATGGAGGAAAATGGGGAGAAAATGGGGGGAAATTGGGGGAAATAGGGGGAAAATGGGGAGAAATGGAGAAAATTGGGGAAAATTGGGAGAAATGGGGGAAAAATTGGGAAAAATTGAGGAAAAACTGGGAAAAATTAGGGAAAATGGGGAAAAATGGGAGGAAAATTAGGGGAAAATGGGAAAAAATGGGAGAACTGGGGGGAAATTGGGGGAAATAATGGGGGAAAATAGGGGAAAATGGGGGAAATGTGAGGAAAATAGGGAGGAAATGGAGGAAAAATAGGGAAAATGAAGGGAAAAATGGGGAGAAATTGGGCAAATTTGGTAGAAAATGGGGAAAAATGGGGACAATGGGGACAAATGGCTCCTAATGGCCCCAAATGGGGACAAATGGGGACAAAAGGGAACATATGGCCCCAAGTGGCCCTAAATGGGGACAAATGACCCCAAATGGCCCCATGTGGCCACAAAATGGCCAAAAAATGGTCAAAAAATGGGGACAAATGGGCACAAATGGGGACAAATGGCTCCAGATGGCCCCAAATGGGGACAAAAGGGAACATATGGTTCCAAGTGGCCCTAAATGGGGACAAATGGCCCCAAATGGGGACAAATGGGGACAAAAGGGAACATATGGCCCCAAGTGGCCCTAAATGGGGACAAATGGCCCCAAATGGGGACAAATGGCCCCAAGTGGCCCCAAATAGCCCCAAATGGCCCCAAATAGCCCCAAATGGCCCCAAATGGCCCCAAATGGGCACAAATGGCCCCAAATGGGGACAAATGGGGACAAGCTGACGTGTGTTTCTCTTGCAGCCACCGCAGTGACATTGACCGTACAGACAACTGCCAGTGTCACCCCCACCATCAACGTCACCCCAACCAGCGTCAACCCCAATAGTGTCACCTCCATCAGTGTCACCCCCAACAGTGTCACCTCCAATAGTGACACCCCCACACGGACCTCAGGGGGGGCCTCCGTTGGTTCCCCCAGCACTTTATGGACCTCTATGGACGGTACCGGCACCACGGGGACAATGACAGACAGCACCCATGGCACCACCAATGGGGGCACCACCAATGGGGGCACCACCAATGGGGGCACCACCTCTACTGTCACCTCCATCGATGTCACCTCATCTACTGTCACCTCCAATGATGGCACCACCATCGATGTCACCTCGTCTACTGTCACCCCCAATGATGTCACCTCATCTACTGTCACCTCCAATGGTGGCACCACCATCGATGTCACCTCATCTACTGTCACCTCCAATGATGTCACCTCATCTACTGTCACCCCCAATGGTGGCACCACCATTGATGTCACCTCATCTACTGTCACCTCATCTACTGTCACCTCCATTGATGTCACCTCATCTACTGTCACCTCCATTGATGACACCTCATCTACTGTCACCCCCAATGGTGGCACCACCATTGATGTCACCTCATCTACTGTCACCTCATCTACTGTCACCTCCAATGATGGCACCACCATTGATGTCACCTCATCTACTGTCACCTCATCTACTGTCACCCCCAATGATGTCACCTCATCTACTGTCACCTCCAATGATGACACCACCATTGATGTCACCTCATCTGCTGTCACCTCATCTGATGTCACCTCCACTGCTGTCACCTCCAGTGCCACCACCACCATCGATGCCACCTCATCCACTGTCACCTCCTCTACTGTCACCCCCAATGGTGGCACCACCATTGATGTCACCTCATCTACTGTCACCTTGTCTGATGTCACCTCATCTACTGTCACCTCCTCTACTGTCACCCCCAATGATGTCACCTCATCTACTGTCACCTCCAATGGTGGCACCACCATCGATGGCACCTCCAATGATGTCACCTCACCTACTGTCACCTCATCTGATGTCACCTCCACTGCTGTCACCTCCATCGATGTCACCTCATCTACTGTCACCTCCTCTACTGTCACCTCATCTACTGTCACCTCATCTACTGTCACCTCCAATGATGGCACCACCATCGATGTCACCTCATCTACTGTCACCTCCACAGGAACCACCCCCACCGATGTCACCTCCACTGCCGTCACCTCCACTGCCATCATCACCTCCACTGCTGTCACCCCAACTGAAGCCACCCAGTCAGATGCCACCACCATGGATGTCAGCTCCCCTTCTGCTGCCTCCACTGCTGTCAGCTCTAGTGGCACCACCTCAGATGTCACCTCCACTGCTGTGACCCCCACTGGATCCACCCCCACAGCTGTCAGCTCCACTCCAACCTCATCAGTGTCCTCTACAGTCTCTGCTACAACTGAAGGAGCCTCCACTGCTGTCACCCCCTCTACTGTGACCCCCACTGGAACCACCCCCACCAATGTCCCCTCCTCTGTGGCCACCACCATCGATGTCAGCTCCTCTACTGTCACCCCCACTGCTGTCACCTCCACTCCAACCTCATCAGTGTCCCCTACAGCCTCTGCTACAACTGAAGGTGTCTCCACTGCTGTCACCTCCTCGTCTGTCACCCCCACAAGTGGCACCACCATCCATGTCCCCTCCTCTACTGTCACCCCAACTGCTGTCACCCCCACTGCCACCACCTCCTCTACTGTCACCCCCACTGGATCCACCCCCACTGCTGTCCCCTCCTCTATTGTCACCACCATCGATGTCAGCTCCCATTCTGCTGCCTCCACTGCTGTCAGCTCCTCTAGTGGCACAACCTCAGATGTCCCCTCCTCTACTGTCACCTCTCCTGTTGTCACCCCCACAACTGCCACCCCCACATCTGTCACCTCCACTCCTGCCTCATCAATGTCCTCTACAGCCTCTGCTACAACCAAAGGAGCCTCCACTGCTGTCACCTCCTCTACTGTCACCCCCACTGGAACCACCCCCACCAATGTCCCCTCCTCTGTCACCACCATCGATGTCACCTCCCCTTCTGCTGTCAGCTCCACTGCTGTCACCCCCACCACTGTCACCCCAACTGAAGTTACTACCTCAGATGTCCCCTCCTCTACTGTCACCCCCACTGGATCCACCCCCACATCTGTCCCCTCCACTCCAACCTCATCAATGTCCCCTACAGCCTCTGCTACAACCAATGGAGCCTCCACTGCTGTCACCTCCCCTGGAACCACCCCCACAGCTGTCATGTCATCTACTGTCACCTCCTCTACTGTCCCCTCCACTCCAACCTCATCAATGTCCTCTACAGCCTCTGCTACAACCGAAGGAGCCTCCACTGCTGTCACCCCCTCTACTGTCACCTCCTCAGTTGTTCCCTCCACTGCTGTGACCCCCACTGGAACCATCCCCACCAATGTCCCCTCCTCTACTGTCACCCCCATAACTGTCACCTCCCCTTCTGCTGCATCCACTGCTGTCACCCCCACCACTGTCACCCCAACTGAAGTTACTACCTCAGATGTCCCCTCAACTGCTGTCACCCCCACTGGATCCACCCCCACATCTGTCCCCTCCACTCCTCCTACCTCATCAATGTCCCCTACAGCCTCTGCTACAACTGAAGGAACCTCCACTGCTGTCACCTCCTCTACTGTCACCCCCACTGGAACCACCCCCACCAATGTCCCCTCCTCTACTGTCCCCACTATTGGTGTCACCCCCACTTCTGCTGCATCCACAGCTTCCAGCTCCACTGCTGTCACCTCTCCTGCTGTCACCCCCACCACTGCCACCACAACTGAAGTCACCCCCACAGCTCTCACCTCCTCTACTGTCCCCTCCACTGTCACCTCCTCTGGAACCACCCCCACTGCTGTCACCTCCTCTACTGTCACCCCCACATCTGCCACCACCATCGATGTCACCTCCCCTTCTGCTGCCTCCACTGCTGTCAGCTCTAGTGACACAACCTCAGATGTCCCCTCCTCTTCTGTCACCTCCACTGGTTCCACCCCCACATCTGTCCCCTCCACTCCAACCTCATCAATGTCCCCTACAGCCTCTGCTACAACCGAAGGAGCCTCCACTGCTGTCACCCCCACCTCTGTCACCCCCACAAGTGGCACCACCATCCATGTCCCCTCCTCTACTGTCACCCCCACAGCTGTCACCTCCACTCCAACCTCATCAGTGTCCACCACAACCTCTGCTACAACCAAAGGAGCCTCCACTGCTGTCACCTCCTCTACTGTCACCCCCACAGCTGTCACCTCTTCTACCATCTCTTCCACTGCTGTCACCCCCACCTCTGTCACCCCCACTGCCACCCCCTCCTCTACTGTCACCTCCACTGGATCCACCCCCTCTGATGTCTCATCCACTGCCATCACCACCATCGATGTCACCTCCCCTTCTGCTGCCTCCACTGCTGTCACCTCCTCCACTGTCACCCCAACTGAAGTCACCACCATTGATGTCACCTCATCTGCTGTCACCTCCACTCCAACCTCATCAATGTCCTCTACAGTCTCTGCTACAACTGAAAGAGCCTCCACTGCTGTCAGCTCCAGTTCTGTCACCCCCACTGCTGTCACCTCTTCTGCCATCCCTTCCACTGCTGTCACCTCCACTGGAACTACACCCACTGCTGTCACATCATCTGCTGTCCCCTCCACATCTGCCACCACCATCGATGTCAGCTCCCCTTCTGCTGCTTCCACTGCTGTCACCTCAACCACTGTCACACCCACAGCTGTCACCTCCCCTGATGTCACCCCCACAACTGCCAACCCAACTGCTGTCACCTCCTCTACTGTCAGCCCCACTGCTGTCACCCCCACAGATGTCCTCTCTACTGCCATCTCTTCCACTGCTGCCACCTCTACCTCTGTCACCCCCACAGCTGTCATGTCATCTACTGTCACCT
>NW_015439870.1:68173-69503 GCF_001577835.2 Coturnix japonica | reverse complement strand
ACCTCATCAATGTCCTCTACAGCCTCTGCTACAACCGAAGGAGCCTCCACTGCTGTCCCCTCCTCTACTGCCACCACCATCGATGTCACCTCCCCTTCTGTCACCCCCACAGCTGTCACCTCTTCTGCCATCTCTTCCACTGCTCCCCACTCCACTCCCACATCACCACTGTCCTCTACAGTCTCTCCTACAACCGAAGGAGCCTCCACTGCTGTCACCTCCTCTACTGTCACCTCTTCTGCCACCACCTCCTCTACTGTGACCCCCACTGGAACTACACCCACCAATGTCCCCTCCTCTGTGGCCACCACCATCGATGTCAGCTCCACTTCTTCTGCCTCTACTTCTGTCCCCTCCTCTACTGTCACCTCTCCTGCTGTCACCCCAACCTCTGTCCCCTCCACTGCTACGTCATCAGTGTCCTCTACGGTCTCTGCTACAACTGTGGGTGTCTTCTCTACTGTCACCCCCACTGGAACTACACCCACTGCTGTCACCTCCTCTACTGTGACCCCCACTGCTGTCACCTCCTCTAGTGGCACCTCCACTGCTGTCACCTCCACTGGAACCACCCCCACCAACGTCCCCTCCTCTATGGCCACCACCATCAGTGTCACCTCCCCTTCTGCTGCCTCCACTGCTGTCACCTCTCCTGATGTCACCCCCACCACTGTCACCCCGACTGAAGTCACCTCCACCTCAGTCCCCTCCACTCCAACCTCATCAATGTCCTCTACATCCTCTGTTACCTCCACTGCTGTCACCCCCTCTGGAACCACCCCCACTGCCATCACCTCATCTTCTGTCACCACAATTGATGTCACCTCCTCAGATATCCCCTCTACTGCCATCTCTTCCCCCTCTGTCACCCCCACTGCCACCACCTCCTCTACTGTCACCCCCACTGGAACCACCCCCACCAACGTCCCCTCCTCTACAGCCACCACCATCGATGTCACCTCCCCTTCTGCTGCATCCACTGCGATCAGCTCCACTGCTGTCACCCCCACCACTGTCACCCCAACTGAAGTCACCACCGTTGATGTCACCTCATCTGCTCTCACCTCCACTGCTACCTCATCACTGTCCTCTACAGCCTCTGCTACAACTGAAGGAGCCTCCACTGCTGTCACCTCCTCTGCTGTCACCCCCACATCTGCCACCACCATCGATGTCACCTCCCCTTCTGCTGCATCCACTGCTGTCACCCCCACCACTGTCACCCCCACTGGAACCACCCCCACAGCTGTCACCTCCACTGCCATCTCTTCCACTGCTGTCAGCTCTACCTCTGTCACCCCCACAGCTGTCATGTCATCTACTGTCACCT